>NW_017670315.1:858637-936282 GCF_001879085.1 Nicotiana attenuata
TTCCTTCACTCTATTCTTCCCACCTTGTTTTGCCCCCTCTTCTTGAGTCTGTCTAGTCATAACAAGTGAGAAATGACTTTAAAATCTACCACCAAGCTTGCAAATTGCGTAAAATGGGATCTGGTTAACACCTCGAAACGCCACAAGCCAGAAAAACAAACAGCAAGCACACTGAGTTGGCAGCAGTCAATATGCTTTGGGAATCCTTGTGAAATACAAAGGCTCGGTATACGTCAATTCATGAACAACACGGATCAAAGGTGTTCTCTATGATAAGAGTGACAAAGAAAGTGGTTAACCAGTGACAAGCGAGGTATTCCAAGCAGAAATCAAAGTTAACATGGGAAGTGAAGGAACAAAAGACCTCAAGGCCAGGGACAGTGGTTTAAGTCAAGAAAGAACAACATGCGGAATGAGTGGGTGGCAGTTGTCGTGCTTTGGGATTCATGTGAAACAAAAGGTTTGGTAAATGTCAGTTCATGAGCAATGTAACAGATAAAAGGTATTGGGTCTGGACGGGGAAGAGGTATTTTCTGCGATAAGGGTGGCAAAGAAATTGGTTAGTCAATAAGCAAGCAATGTCTTTCAAGGTGAAATCAAAGTTATCGTGGCAAGTGAAGGAGCAATCGCCGCAAAGTCAAGGCCACAAGCCAACCACCACGTTTAAAGTCACAAATTTTCTTTGTCTGAAACAGGGATGAAAGCTATGTGCATATCAAAGCTTGGAAGCTGGAAATTTTCAGGTGTAATGCCCCAATTCTGCTTACGCATAGGCTATTGAGAAGATCACACATCACCACTAGGAGAAGCATTTCCTAGTATGGCTTTTCAAGTTATATTTTGTTGTAGGAGACGCACTTCCTAAAATGAGGTTTTACCCCTAGGAGACGCACTTCCTAATTTGGGTTTTCAAATCATATTTATGGTAGGAGACGCACTTCCTAAACAGAGGTTTTACCCCTAGGAGACGCACTTCCTAGTCTAAATTTTTCAAGTCATATTTTATGGTAGGAGACGCACTTCCTAAACGGAGGTTTTACCCCTAGGAGACGCACTTCCTAGTTTAGGTTTTCAAGTCATACTTTGTTGTAGGAGACGCACTTCCTAAATTGATAGTTCATAGGAGACGCACTTCCTAGTCTGGTTCATTGAAGTTTTACTCATAGGAGACACACTTCCTAAATTGACAGTTCATCCATAGGAGACGCACTTCCTAAATTGATAGTTCATTCGTAGGAGACACACTTCCTAATCAAGGTCTTTCAAGTTATTCTTATAGGAGACGCACTTCCTAAATTGATAGTTCATTCGTAGGAGACGCATTTCCTAATCAAGGTCTTTCAAGTTATTCTTATAGGAGACGCACTTCCTAAGTTGATAGTTCATTCATAGGAGACGCAAATCCTAATCCAATCTTTAGTTTACTCTCATCATTGCATCAATATAAGCGGTTTACAATTTTGCTAACAACTCACAAGTCTTCCCAGTCACCAAACTGGGGCAGAAAATTTTCTTTGTTTGTCTATTTTTGTTGCAGTCAGGAGCCCACCTGGAGAACAAGGGAATACCTTTTCAAGCATCGCAAGCCGGAGCCCACCTGGAAAACAAGGGAATACTTTCCAAGCATCGCCGTCAGGAGCCCACTTGGGGAACAAGGGAATACCTTTTCAAGCATCGCAAGCAGGAGCCCGCCTGAAAAATGGACACATATTTCAAATTGTAGCAGTCAAGCATCATCAAGAGGAATGGCAAAGCATCGCCAAGGCAACAACAAGAATCCTATTGGAAAAATACAAGATACAAGTCCAAGGAAACACAAGAGCAAGTTTGAAGGCATAGATAGGATCTTTTGTAATTCATAGATCATACCATAGGATAGCTTCTTTTGTCTTACCACGGTGTAATAAGGAGGTTAGCGAGCAGTAGCAGCATCAACAGCAGTGAAATCACAGCTCCTGGTAGTCCCAGCTACCAGACACTCCCGAACTACACTGACCTGATTCCTGTTTAGCCCGGGATATGTAGGCAGCCCCTGAAGCAGGGTGCGGTCAACTCTTTCAAAATGCTTCACACGGAATATGCGAACGGGAAAAAATCGCTCATTACTGCTCACTTATCTTTGCACGAAAACTCTTCGTGTTTCCGGCTGCTACCCCATAAGCATGTTCCCCTCCCAGTTTTTAATTGTTTACTTTCCGCTATTATTTTGTTGTACTTGTATATATATCTGCACAGGTTTATCTGGTAGTCTGGTCTAGCCTCGTCACTACTTCGCCGAGGTTAGGCTAGGCACTTACCAGCACATGGGGTCGGTTGTGCTGATGCTACACTCTGTGCATCTTTTTGCACAGATCACATCGCCGGAGCAGCAACTTTTGGACAGCAGTAGGAGCGTTGGGAGTTGACTTCAGTCCAGAGATTCCGAGGTAGCCTTGTTGACGTCCGCATGGCCCGGAGTCTCTTCTATCCTTTCTTCGTTTGTTGTCCTTGTACCGGAACAAACAGTATTGTATTTTATTCAGACTCTGTTTTTAGTATTCAGTAGACGTTCGTGAGTTAGTGACTCCAGTCTTGGGTTTCATTATTTTGCAATTTTGTGAATTTTGTGTTATTTTCTGTTAACTGTTTGCATTTTATTTGTGCATTTTAATTCATATGGAAAATATAAAAAATACATCTTGGCATTTGAATTTAGGATCTAATATTATATTTTAGGATTAATTAGTGGTTAAATTGTTTTTAGAACATAATATGGAGAAAATAACAAAAATAGTCCACTTTTGCATTTTTAATTGTTAATTGTTGAATTGGTCGCGAAATAGGTTTTAAACAATTTTAGGAATTAATTAGCTTAACTTTGAAAATATATTAGGTCTTTATTTTTATTTTATTTTTGCATTTTTATAAAGCCAGAAAAAAAAATACAAAATAAAATACAAAAATAGATAAAAGAAATAAAAGGAAAATAAATAAAAAAAATGGTCTTAATTGGAGACCAAATTTGGGCCAAAATTGATCAGCCCAAGTGAAATACCCCAATCCAGGCCCAATTGTCACCCCAACCCGGTCTGCCCTGTTACTCATCAAAACGATGCCGTTTTGGCGTCCTGCAATCTCAACCATCCGTTCACTCTAATCCAACGGCCCAGCTTCAATATCAGACAATTAAAGTGTTTGAATTTGTCATTAACCCTAAAAAACATTAGCCATCTTCCTCGTACAGTTCACTGTCCTCCGCCGTCGCCGCCGGCCGAAAATCGTCTCCGCTGCCTCCAAATTACACCAAACTATTCTCCTCCACCTCCTTATCTCGAGTCCATGCTTGGTTTCCTTCGAACCTTAGCCAAAAGCCTCAAATATAGCAAACCCTAGGCGCCGCCACCACCGCCCACGGCGGCGCTACCGTCCAAAACATCACCAATTTGATACCAAACCACCTTCACCATCCCCTCTTCCCTAATTTATAATTGATAAAGCTCAAATCTCCCTCAAAACCTTCAAAATCCAAATCACAGGATACGAGCTCTAAAGCTCAAATGGCCGAAATTGTCAGATTTTCGCTTCTTCAACTCTCTTCGTGGATTTTCGGCATATTTTGAGTCAAAACTTACATTAGTTAATGGCTGTATCGAAAGCCGTTGATTAATGTGAGTTTTTGATCCATTTCGGATTCGTTGAGGTCCGGTCAAGTTTCCTTTGGCTGGTCGAAGTGCTTTCGAGTTCGACTCTTCGTTTTCAGAGACGGTATTTTCTTTCACTCGGAATGTTAATTTCACCTTTTCTCATACCTCGGCCCCGTCTATTCCTTTCTTCTATTTTTCTCAGCCATGTTTCATTGACAAATCTAGCTAAATAGTTTGCCAATCTATTGAGTTCTTATTGCTCGTAGTCTGCACTCGAATCTTGTTTTTCGCCATCTTTCGATTAATTGCTTTCATAAGTTAAACTTCTTAGGGTGCTGCTTGATTTTGTTTGATGTTATTTTGGTTCTGATTTCTGTCAAAGTGATGTTTGATTCCAGTTAAGAAATTCGTAAATTAGTGTTCGAGGTTTCAAATTTTGATTAGTTTAGTCGGCCAATGATGTGATCATTCTAGTTTCATAGTGATTGTTGTTATTAATTAGTTCATGGTTAACAGACATTAGTTGGTAATATGGAAATCAGTAGTTAGTAAGTTTTGAACTGAAATTTGTTAATTGGTTAGTTTAACCACAGTTATTTAGAGAGGTTGAGTCAAGGTACATAGTTAGTAACTTCAGGGAACTTCGGGGGTATTTGAGAGATTTAACAGAGGGAATAATTTCTGGGGGAGGTCACATGTGATGATTGATTTCAAGTTTCATCTGGGGAAGGAGGCTAATTTAGGGGGGGAAATGAATGAAGTGTTCTAGAAACTTCTATCTCCTTTCCTGCCTATAANTTTGAGTTGGATTGATTTGATTTTGGTTGATTGTTGAGCTGCTGAAATTTTCAGAAGTGTTTAAGTGCAATTTCAAGTGATTTTTAGTTCAATTAAGCTGAGTTTGGTTGCCTATTGAGTGTTACCTTTCTATACTTCCTCCTGGGATATTTGAGAGTTTGTTTGGGTCAAGCTGGATTTTATTGCTGTTGTTGTGGCTGTTAGTTGCTGAAACTTCACTGACTTCCTTTTCCTTCTTTGCTTAAATCCAGGTACACATTCTGAAATCACTGATGTAATTTTCAATTGGATTGAAATCAAGTAGTGTTCCAGATTTATGTTCATTCCAGTAGCTGAAATCAAGTTCAAATGACGTTTAGATACTTAGTGTTAATTTGTTTAAGTTGTAATATCTGTTAGTTGTTTAAATTCGAATTGTTTGTTTAAGGATTGATTTAGATTGTTTAATTTGTAATGGACTGTATAATTGAGACTGTCTTAGGTCAATTGAACTGTTTTTGCTATCATTTCCGTAATAGGTTGGTAATTAATTCATAAAATCTGTTTTTAGAAGTTAAACTTGAAATAATAGTAATTGTAGTTCATTCACTTAGTTTAAATGTTTGGAATCAGAATATAATTAGAATTGAAAACTAATTCAGGAACTGTGCATCTATATCAATGATTTAGTGTTCGAATTGTTAAAAGTGAGGATGTAAACGTTAATTGTAGTGTTAATAATCGAGACTTGATTTCACACCTTGAGTTTGATTAATGTGTGTTGAATAATGCTTTAATACGTACAGGTTTGAGCATATGTAAAAAAATATACATAGAATTAAAGTATTCATATCCTTTTGAGTAGAATAAGTTGAAACAATTTCAGTGGGCAATTGTTCTAAGTGAACTGAT
The DNA here is from genome assembly GCF_001879085.1 of Nicotiana attenuata. Lineage (NCBI taxonomy): Eukaryota > Viridiplantae > Streptophyta > Magnoliopsida > Solanales > Solanaceae > Nicotiana > Nicotiana attenuata. Next base: position 863,950 of record NW_017670315.1, read on the forward strand.
ACCTTGTTGGGTATAACGATTTGGGCTTAACAGCCCTTTTCAAAAAGTTGAAAGCGTCAGTCTCTATAATGAACAACCCATAACGAGCAGCCCAGGTCCGGTTTTGAATGTCTTTATGCTTTTGGGCCTGGGCTGTGGTTTGTAACTGGTCGCATATAGATATAAGGGTTGAGGTTTGCTCTAATCCATGTAATAAAATAATTAGGACTTTTCTTAGAAACAAAAAATAAAATAAAAAAAAAAGAAGAAAAATCATAATTGCATTAGGTTTGTCTTTTAAATAATAAATGAGACGAGCCTCGCTTAATAAAATGCACAAATTGCGGGGCCCTCAATAATTGATTATATTAAAAATACGTAGAATTCGAGATTGGCCGTTTAGCGAATTTCACGGCTCTCCCCAAAATAATAACGCGTTAGTCTCTTTAGGCACAGTTCTAATAAAAATTACCTTCCTAAAACTCGGGTGCACATTTATGTGACCCAAATCCAAATCTCAACGGAGTCGAAATGTGTTGACAACCACGGGTGCACTGGTGCGACGTGGTTCGAAACGCATTTTCACAACGTTGCAATTCTTATTAAAATAAAAATAAAAGCGGGGTACGAATAAAAAGCACATAAGCTAGAACATGTTTTGAAATCAGATAAAATCAAATACAACAGTTGAGCGACCGTGCTAGAACCACGGAACCCGGGAATGCCTAACACCTTCTCCCGGGTTAACAGAATTCCTTATCCGGATTTCTGGTTCGCGGACTATTAACAGAGTCAATAATTTCCTCGGTTCGGGATTCAACCGGTAACTTGGGACACCATTAATCTCCCAAGTGGCGACTCTGAAATCTTAATAATAAATCTCGTTCCGATTGTCCTTTAAGTGGAAAAACTCCTTTATTATACCCCTCACGTGGGTGTAGTAAGAAAAGGAGGTATGACAGGGCTCACTCTCAGATCATATGGGTACCCACACTCACTGTGGGTGTGCAGATTTCGGAGGGGCCCCTTACGGCCCAAGCGCTCTATCAAGCCACCTTGTGGCATCGTCACTCGGCACTTGGCCTCACATCACTCGGTCTCCCATCACTCAAGCCACCTCGTGCCATATAAAGTATCTCATATCACTCAGCATATCCTCACATATGGCCCTCGGCCTCACTCAGTCCAGAAATCATCACAAGCCCCTTGGGCATCAGTAAAACAGTAGTGCTCAGCCCAAATAACATTGGAAATATCATTTAACTCTAAAAATTCAAGTAAAAGTGGCTGAGTTTGTAAAGTAGTATTAATCAATAGGACTGAGTTCAGGTAATATGTCAAAATAGTAAGGAAACAGTGACAAAAGTCCACGAAGGATTCAAGTAGTCCGCATGAAGCCCAAATATGGCAATAAGCCCAAATCATGATGTTAAAGAACAAGTCTTAGTCAAATACGCGGTATAAACATCAATCGGGACGGACCAAGTCACAATCCCCAATAGTAAACAACCTCGCGCTCGTCATTAAGCGCGTTTTTCACCTCAATATAGCACTATGTTGTGCAAATCCGGGGTTTCAAACCCTCAGGACATCATTTACAATCACTATTCACCTCAAGCCGGCCAAAACTCTAGCTGGCTATGCCCTTGCCTCTCAAATCGGCCTCCTCGCGCGTCGAATCTGACTAAAACCACAACGAATATGTCATAATAGGTTAAGCGAACAAAACCCAATCGAAAATAATCGAAAACATCAAAAATCCCGAAATTAGCAAAACCCGAGCCCCGGGCCCACTTCTCAAAACTCAGAAAATTTCACATCATTAGACTCCTTATCTCCCCACGAGTTTATACATATCAAATACACAAGAATCGGAGTTCAATAGACCCTTCAAATCCTCAATTTATGCTCTCTTAAGTTCAAGCCCTAAACCACCATTTTTGTCCATTAATTCCTTAAATTTTCAGTCCTAATTCATGAAATAACACCAGAGATTCGTGTTTTGGGTCCAAAAATCCTTACCTTATCGAAGCTCCTTGAAATCCCTCTTCAAAATCGCCCACAATTCTCCAAGTCCGAAGTTAGAAGTGAAAACCCCTTCAAAATTCGCGAAGAAGACTTAAATATTTCTGCCCAGTCATAACCGCTTCTGCGGTCAAAAAACGCTTCTGCGGTACCGCTTCTGTGGTCCTACCTCCGCATCTGCAGAAATTTCTTAAGTCCATCTTGACCGCATCTGCGGTCCTATACCCGCATCTGCGGCTCCGCAGGTGCGGCTCCCTATCCGCATCTGCGGTTCCAGCTCATTTCCCTTAACTCGCATTTGCGACCAAATCTCCGCATCTGCGGCTTCGCAGATGCGGCTCCTCGTCCGCATCTGCGGAAACAGCTCCCCAAGCCAAAACTCACACCTGCGGCCTCCCCTTCGCACCTGCGAGACCGCACCTGCGATTCCCGTTCCGTAGGTGCGGAAATACCAGCAACAGCAGAAATCTGAGATTTGCCCAAGTCCAAACTCCCCGTTAGCCATCCGAAATCACCCCGAGGCTCCCGGGACCTAAACCAATGGCACCAACACATCTTAAAACATTATCCAAACTTGTTCCAATCATCAAAATACCTCAAACAACACCAAAACCAAAAAAATTACATCAAATTCAAGCCTAAGTTCTTTCAAAACTTCCGAAACACGCATTCGATAAAAAACCCAACCAAATCACCTCCGAATAACCTGAAATTTTGCACACACATCCCGAATCACATAACGAAGCTACAGCAACTCTCGGAATTCCATTCCGACCCTCGGATCAAAATCTCACCTATCAACCGAAAATCGCCAAAATACTAACTTCGCAAATTCAAGCCTAATTCTACACCGGACCTCCAAAATCACTTCCGATCACACTCCTAAGTCACAATTCATCCCCCGAAGCTAACCGAATCATCGGAATTCATATCCGAGCCCTCTAACACATAAGTCAACATCCGGTTGACTTTTCCAAACTAAGCCTTCCTTAAAGAGACTAAGTGTCTCATTTCCTTCTAAAATCAATCCAAACCAACTCAATCACTCAAGACACTGATAATAAGGCATAAAGAAGCAGAAAAGGGGGGAAACGGAACGGTAACCCATGAGACGACGGGTCGGGTCATCACAATAAATTCAGAAAACCTCAAAAAGGAACTAAGACCTTTAACATGCACACTCCAGTAGAAGAACAACATAAAGAAACACAATAGAACGTGTTAAAAGTCAGAGAAAGCTTCGAAATAACTTAACAAAACCCTAAATCGGAAAAGATAAAGGTTCTGAAGATAAAGTTTTAGAAGAAATTTTCGAAAAACGTTTAGAGGTTTAGGGCAAACACGGATCTAAAAAGATATAAAAGAAATCAGAAGAACCTCAAAGATTAGGGTTTTAGAAGAAACCCAGATGGTGAGAAAGGCTTGGAAAGTCATTGATCTAAGCAGGAAAAACCAAGAGTCAGGCTTGAATAGCCATGACTGGCCGGAGCAAGGTCGGAGATGACCGGAAACAACCATAGAACTGAAAACATCCGAGGTCTGGACCAAGCTTCTTCAAGGTCTGGCCTTGAAACCATAGTACTCGACCACATAGAAGCCAAGGGAGGTGGATATAGGCTTTCTATGGCTTTGGAAGCCATGGATTTGGGAGCTTTTCAGGTGGTGGTTGAAGGCGGCGGCCAGGAGCTTGAGAGAGAATTGGGAGAAGAGGGGGGGGGGGAGAATTCGAAGGCGGCTACAGATGAAAAATGATTAGGGTTCGGGGTAGTTCGGGGCTTAAAATGGTAAGAGAAATAGGGACCGTTGATCTGGGAGATCAACGGTTGAGATTAGAGAGGGTAGGTGGAAAACGGGCCTGGGTCGGTTTGAAGGGGGTTTGGGTCAGGGTAGTTGGGTTTAACAATTGGGTTCAAATTGGGGGTTCAAACAAAGCTAAAATTGAAATAAACGGGGCTAATATTTAAATAGCCATTTTTCCCTATTTGATCTTTTTTTAAAAATAGTAAAATAATTTTTGGAAATAAACTAAAGGTACTAAAATGATTAATAATACATAATTATCAAATTAAAAATACTGGAGTCAATTTTATAGATATAAACACAATTAGATCTTAAAAGAGGCTAATATTGCAATTATATGCAGTTTAGCTTTAAAAATACTAAATAAATTTATAAAAATATGCAAAAATTATGTTAGCTATATTTTAGTATAAGTATGAGAATCCAATAAATGAATTACCAAAATGATAATTTTTGGGAATAATTATTGGATTTTTCTTGATAAAAATAGTGCAATAAATTAATTTAAAAATCTTTTAAAAATTAAGAAAAAATAATAAAACATTGGGACATACTTATATATGCATATATATGCTATTTTGAAGGTATTTTACATATTAAAATATACAGGGAAAAATTGGGTATTAACAACACTGTGAACAGGTTGGTCATGTGATCTCTCACTATTACTCCTCAATATTTCATTTATCATGTCATGATTAAAGAGGATTATCAAAGAAAGTAAATCCATTCAGGAACAACAAAAAAATTGCTAAAAAATAAATACCTCTAGATTAGGAAGAGGTATTTTGGAGAAACAAGATGCAAATAAAATTGCTGAACCTGGATTCCACTAAAACAGATGAAATTCAAAAATAAAATGATAGAGAAAGAATCTTACGATTGTCCTAGCAAAATCCTCATCAAGTGGTCGCCCATCCTTATGTTGTTTATGAATTAATATGAAAAACTTGTGCTCGTGTAGGCTCTATCCTATTTTCAGTCTAATACAACAAAATCAGTGTCACTTATGCACGAAAAAAGTATTTTAAAATATTATATTTTATAATTTTTATACGAATAGCTTCTCAGCCATCAAGGTGGCAATATTTTTGAATCCTCCGATGTGAGGCATACTTTGCTTGGCACTATTATTTCTATTTGCTTGTGTTCTCCTCTATCATTGCAACATAAGAATAATGTTTTATAGTTTATACATAAAAATAACCAAGAAAAAATCAAAAGTAGCAAGGTGTGTTTTTAGGACTTATGAAGTTGATACCTTAGGTTTATCAGAGAGTGTTGACATGTGATTTTTGACCCTCCCCGAAATTTTATCCATTTTAGCATGTAAATATTTAGTTTAGGCCTAATATCGCCATTTCAACTAATTTTTACTATTTTACTTTATTTTATTACAAGAAAATAAAAAATTACAAAAAACTAGGTTTATTAATATTTTATAATCATTTTTAATCTTAAAAAAAAATAATACAAAATAGTACCCTATCTTTATTTTTATAATCTTGAAAACACAAAAAAAAATAGTTTTATGTTTTATAGTTTAGTTCAATTAATTAAAATTAGTTTTATATTTTTATATTATAATTGTACATAATTTTAGAAGAAAGAATTAGTTTTAGGTTGGTTTATCCCGTTTTTATAAATCTTATAGTCCATTTTTTTTAGTCTTTGGCCCAAAATCCCTAGCCCATAGTTCCTAGGCCCATACGCCTAACCTAATCCCTACCCTATATAATACTACCTATGTCTAAACACCCGAGGACACTCCAAAAAATCAGCGGCAATTCACCACACCCCTTCCCCCTTTGATCGTCGTCTCCATCAACGACACCCATCCTCTCCACCATCAAACCTGCTGCCTGACTCCATAACCATTACACACAGACCCTTTCACAAGTCGTCTCCCTCAACCGAAAGACCTGAAGCCATCAATAGTCTGGAGAACACAAAACAGCCGTCTCTTTGCTCCTCTTCTTCTTCAACCAACAACAGCTTAAGCTCTTCGTCCTCCTTGAACAAATGGACGAACCCTAGAGACCAGGCTGCGCTGAACAACACAGACACACACATAGAGTAGCCGGTGCTGCTCCTTCCGTTTTTTCCATTTACACGCACCAGAACACATACACACACCTACCAGCACAGCCAAAAGCCAAGACAAAATATGGTAATGCTTTCGTTTCTTTTGCTCGACGTCGCATCCGGAACTAAAATGAAGTGGCGTTGAAAATCGAATCAGCTTCTTCTAAGTTTTGTTTTCACTTTAAAAAAAAAAATCAGAAATATTGATATAAAAAAGGGTTTCGTATTCTGGATTTTGTCCAAAATGGGTGAAAGCTGAGGAGGTGTTCGAAATTTCGGAGTCGTCGTTCGTGTTTCCGGTCGCGGTTCGATGTCCTGGTTTGAAGGTCTGTTTTCTTTTAGTTGTCAAATTTGGATATTCATTGTTGCACTTCCATCTTGTATTGATTTATGGCATGCTTGAGTAAATGTGGATGTATTGATGTGGTCTTGTATATTCAATTAGCTCTTTGGTTTTGGAAACTTTGGATTCAAATTTTGCATATTCTGCCTATTTGCTTGATTATTGATTCTTAAACAACAATAAAGTGTAGAAGCAGAAACTTGGAGAGTGACATTGGATTTTTGGGATTTTGTGTATAATAAATATATTGGGGTGGGCACGGTAAAACCAACGTATATGCATTCCTATGTGATTATCACGTTCATATTCCTTCTAATTCCTATGTCATTATCACATTGCTTTAACTTTTGAGTTTTTGTCATCACTTTGTTGTTACAATTTTGATTGAATATGGGAACTCAATGAATTACAGCCTTGTCGAAATTAGTTAATGAAATGGCTAATCTGACAGATGATGCCGATTTGATTCTTAAATGACATTTTTATATGGAAACGACATGGGTAGTGCTAAATTAGTGATTTGCCGGATTTTATGATTTAATTGATAAATGGGTCATGGGATTTCCGTTGGAATCGTAGTTTGTTTTTGGTTGAGTACAATCCTTTAAAATAATTTGAGGTACGTCACGTCAAATGAAACCCATAAATTGCGTGGCCCTCTTTAAATGCTTATATTAAAATACTTAGAATTCGGGACGTGCCGTTTAGCGAATTTCACGGCCTCCCGCAAAGATAATAACCCGTTAGTCGCTTTAGGCGCGCTTTTAATAATTTTACCTTCTTAAATACGGGTGTGCATTTCATGCAACCCAAATCCAAATCTCAAAACGCTGAATAAGAATGCGTCGAGGATCCGGGTGCATTTCATGTGACGTGATCCAAAAACACGTTTTTAAACGACGTTCACTTTCTTAAAAATTAACTAAAAGCGGTAAATAATCCTAAGAGTGCACTGTAGGTTGGAACATGTATAAAAATTAGATTTTAGCCATTTGTAATAATTTAAGCGACCGTGCTAGAACCACGGGATCCGGGGGTGCCTAACACCTTCCCTCGGGTCAACAGAATTCCTTATTCAGAATTTCTGGTTCGCAGATTCCAACTGGGAAGTCAAAATTTTCCTCGATTTGGGATTCAAGTTAAACCGGTGACTTGGGACACCAAAAGCCAATTCTATCCCAAGTGGCGACTCTAAAAATCAAATAAATAATCCCATTTCGAATAATGTCACTTTAAATGAAAAAACTCCCTTATACATTATCCTTTGGGGTAGGTGTGTAAAAAGGAGGTGTGACAGAGAGCCAATAAGAGACGAGATCAGTCCACTGATATCTAGCTATACGACTTGGTCTATTTTTCAGTAGAGCATCTTTGATCTTATACTTAAACGTATACTCACTTTTTAAATCACACTTGTAATCTTTCCATTTCTTTCCTAGTGACTTTATGACATACTTTTCTCCGCGTGTTGGGATAGAGAACTTCTTCTGGAAAAATAAAACAAACGTTTACAAGAAAAACTTATGTATAACCGATATCACATATTATTAGATTCACAATAACAACAACAACAACAACAACAACAACTCCTTATCCTCAGAAACTCCACCATTTTCTTCTTTTCATCGTTGCTAAAACTTCTCCAATCATCTACATGTAATGGAGTTAGTTCTACAGTTCTAGCGATAATCCCTAGAAAGCTAGCAAGCTTCCGACCCTCTTTCCCAATGTATTGGTTGCGACTATTGAACTGCACATCAATTGTCTTCCCTGGAGGCATCTTCCAAATATCTTTTAGTAATGTAGGCCCACGAACCTTCCTTGCCTCCGAATTATCTAACATGAAAAAGATTAAAAGGTCATGAAATCCACACAATCGCCTACTATTAATTAACAGTACTTAAGGAAGGAGATCTCAAATCTGAAAAACACTTCGAACTATTGATAAACTAATTAATGGTTCTAAAAAAGTAACTGATTCACTGCCTATTCACATTTCAGTTGGTTTTCATGATTTTATTGCCTTAGATAACTCTGTTAGCTTCATGTATTTTCATGGATGCAAAATTGTATTTTACTAAATTGTAAAAACTCACATGAACCAAAAGAAAAGGATTGAAGCAGCACCACATCAGCTTAAGAAGAAGTTACCAACACTATTTACAAAAAATCAAATGAGAATTAGCAAAAAATTCCCTTTCTTCTTTTAAAGCATTTTGTTAGAAAATTCCAAAAAAAAAAAATTCAAAAAAATCAACAATATTTTTCTTTTGCCTTAAAGCTTTCATGGTCTGCGTTTTATAAAAAAAAACGGGGGGGGGGGAGTTAGTTTACTCAATTCCCAATTTGACCGAACTACGCCGGTTTGATTCTCACCGGATGTGAGATACTTAGGCAACCCTCATCGGGTCCAACCACCCTTTTGCAAAATAGCCAAAATACCAAATTTAATTTTGTCAAAATAAGTCAAGTGATGCCATTCTTGTTTTAAAATAAGCCGAATGTCCCCAAAAGGGCACCGGAAGGCTGTTTTTGCAAGAACAGCCACCCTGAGTCATTTTTAAATGGTTTGCGGGCACAGCCTTAAAATCTCCCTCCCGAAAGTGCTGAAAGGCCGTATCTGCAAAACCGAGTCTTTGTTTTCTTAAATAAAAGTTTTGAAAAATAGCCACTTTTTCCTTTTAGGTCAAAACAAATCATTAAAATACTCCTTAGATGTCTTTCTTTCATAAATAATAAAAATATAAAAAAAAATACAAATTTTGAAAATTGAGTCCGAAAATATTTTTGCTCAAAAATCCAAAACATTTTCATAAAAGTCCCTCTTCCGAAAATTAAGAGGCAACTTTCAAAATCAAAAAATAAAATATTTCTTTCTAAAAATTTCCAAAGTTCCAATAAAAAGAAAAAAAATTTTTAAGAAGTCTTTCTTTCAAAAAATCAAAATCAAAAATCAAAAATACATATTCCTTTTTCTTTTTAAAGTATTTTCGTTCAAAAATTCCAAAAAAAGAGTTAGCTTATTCACCTTATTTGCAAGAACTACGCTTGGTCTGATTCATGCGGGGTCATGATACGTAGGCAATCTCCATAGGATTCGACCGTACCCTAAAAAAAAACACGAGGGAAGGAAATAAAGAAAAACAAGAGAGGAAAAGAAACGCAAAAAGAGAAAATTAAGGAATCGAGAGAAAGACCAATGGCAAAAGAAAAGGAAAAGCAGAAAATGAAAAAACAAGAGGGAAAGGAAAAATAGAGAGAAAAACAAAAGAGAAAGAAAAGCAAGAAAAACAAAGAGTGGAAATCAAAAGAAGAGAAAATAGAAAAAGAAAAGCCGGGATGACGCATGCAACCAGTGCAAACAAGTAGACATCCGTTTAACTGTATAGGTGCATCACACCCCAATGTGCGATTACCTGTCTGTTACTTGTCTCAAACTAACCGTGTGTTGCTGTCAATTCCAGCCTAGCTTTTAGAAACGGTGGTTGGTTGTGGTAAGCTGGCATCGCATCAATACTTNACCATTTTCTTCTTTTCATCGTTGCTAAAACTTCTCCAATCATCTACATGTAATGGAGTTAGTTCTACAGTTCTAGCGATAATCCCTAGAAAGCTAGCAAGCTTCCAACCCTCTTTCCCAATGTATTGGTTGCGACTATTGAACTGCATATCAATTGTCTTCCCTGGAGGCATCTTCCAAATATCTTTTAGTAATGTAGGCCCACGAACCTTCCTTGCCTCCGAATTATCTAACATGAAAAAGATTAAAAGGTCATGAAATCCACACAATCGCCTACTATTAATTAACAGTACTTAAGGAAAGAGATCTCAAATCTGAAAAACACTTCGAACTATTGATAAACTAATTAATGGTTCTAAAAAAGTTACTGATTCACTGCCTATTCACATTTCAGTTGGTTTTCATGATTTTATTGCCTTAGATAACTCTGTTAGCTTCATGTATTTTCATGGATGCAAAATTGTATTTTACTAAATTGTAAAAACTCACATGAACCAAAAGAAAAGGATTGAAGCAGCACCACATCAGCTTAAGAAGAAGTTACCAACAATATTTACAAAAAATCAAATGAGAATTAGCAAAAAGTAAAATGAAAACTATATATCATTTAACAAACTATACATACCAAAGTAGTTAACATCAATGCGCTATCATTTAACATAATATTTTGCGATCCTCAGACAATAATGAAACTAGTTGGAGTGCTTTCAATATTCGGTGTTGTCATTTGACATATGGTGGTATTGGAATGTTTCGGTGGTACTTATGATGGTTAGATGTGAGTTTATAGTGTTAAGAATTAAGATAACACTTGCAACATTTTCAGTTGACGTAGAAAATATAGAAACAAGATTTGTCTACTATTATAGCATGTTCTCTTGCCGTGTCCCCTTAATTATTCAGATTTTCATGTCAGCTTGTTTGTATCTGTGTTCGATTCGACTCCTATGTCCATATCCGTGCTACATATAACAGTTGCATTAGTAAGCTTTGAAAAAAAGCAGAGAATTATATCCCTGTTCCCCCATTTATTGCATATTCTGTGTTTGTTTGTTGTTATGTGACTTGCCTGGGTAATTGGTTTGGGTCCGGGGATATTTCGGAATAAATTGGGACACTTAGTTCCAAGGTTGGAAGTCTAAGTTGAAAGAGTTGACCGGATGTTTATGTATGTGTAAATGACTCCGGAATAGAGTTTTGATAGGTTCAATAGCTCTGTATGGTAATTTTGGACTTAGGAGTGTGTCCAGATATTGATTTGGAGGTCCTTAGGTGATTTTGGCTTGAATTGGCGAAAGTTGGAAAAGTTGAAGTTTGGAGACTTGAGAAGTTTGACCGAGAGTTGACTTTATGATTATCGGACTCGAATTTTGGTTTCGGAAGTTTGAATAGGTCCGTTGTATCATTTATGACTTGTGTGAAAATTAATCGGAGTTGGTTTGGTATGTTTCCGCATTAGTTTTTGAAGTTAGAAGCTCATAAGTTCATTAGGCTTGAATCGATATGCGATTCGTGATTTTGATGTTGTTTGATGTGATATGAGGCCTCGACTAAGTTCGTATCATATTTTAGGACTTGTTGGTATGTTCGGACGGGGTTCCGGGGGCCTCGGGTGTGACTCAGATCATGTTCGGCTTCATTTTTGGCTTTGTGAGATTGCTGGTTTTTCTGAATCTGGTTTCCTTCATCGCGTTTGCGGAAGGGAAGCCGCTATCATATAGAGTAGTTTATGGCAGGTGGAGATTTTACTCTTCGTGTTCGCGAAGTACGGGTCACGATCGCAGTGTTTGATGAGAGTGTGAATCGCGGACGAGTGAGGTGGACTGCGTTCGGGAAGAAGGAATGGAGGGTGGCCTGGAGCCACACATTTGTTCTTCACGATCGCGCGACTTCAAGTTCCTGTGCATCACGTTTGCGCTTGGAGTTCTGCGTTCGTGAAGGGTTAATTTTGGCAGCTTTTATTTTGTGCTTCGTGATTGTGAAGCATTTCCTGTGATCGCGAAGATGAAATCACTAGGCAGATTATAGATTTTCAAAAACGGGGTTAGAGTATTATTTCACATTTGGCTTTGGGAGCTCGGATTGAGGCGATTCTTGAAGGGATTTTCAAGGAATTGGGGTAAGTATTCTTACTCGGATTTGGTTGATATACATGAATCTATCATTGTTTTTACCATTTAATTTGTGTTTGGGTTGAAAAAAATAGAAACATTATACAAAAAACTTCATAAACTATATTTGAAGAAGGTTCACTTGTGTTATGCCCCGCAGTATTACGTCAATGTTACGCTCCGCAGTATTATTACGATGATATTACGCTCCATAGTATTATATTACGATGATGTTACACCCTGTAGTATTGTATGTTGAATTTGTCATAAGATAACTGACATTAGTTCAAGGACAAGATTACTTGGAGATTATAAGTATTATGCTATTTCAAATAAGTGATGAGTAAATTCGTGAAGATGAGAGGGTAAGCAAATCGAAGAAAATGAGTTTCGTCGAAGTTTGACAATTTGGGGTAATATACGGTCCAAGCTATAATACCCCGTATTTATGGACTAGTACCATATACGGTACCACATGACCATGATAGTAAGATGTATAAAGTGTGTTAAAAGTGAGTAGTATTTTAAGTGATTTGAGGTAATTCTTAAGTATGTGGATGATTGGGTAATTAATAATTTTAGTCTGAGATTAACTAATTAATTAGTATAATTGGGTAAGGTTGAATAGTCTTAAACGTGGCATCAACATATGATCCATTTAGTGAATCTTAAATCACTTTGCAAGGTGACAACATTTAAAAAGATAAGCACCTTATCTCATTTGGTTGAAGAGTGTTATCAAGAAAGCAAAAAAATGGTACGGCCATATGCATTTCCTTTCTTGTAGAGAACAACATCCCATTCCTAATCAATAACATTGTTCATAAGTTTTAAAGTGGGATGTTAAGATTTTCAAAGTGACTATGGAGCTTAATCAATTCACTTAAAACTTCGAAGCGTGAGACTTGCGATTCTAAGGGAGTATGGTGCTATCTTTCTCAAGAATATCATATGGATTTTTACCTACTTCGATCCGCTGTTACGTGTTGTCGCTATATACGTGTGTTAGAGGGATTTTCAAGAGAATCGGCTCAGGTATGTTAAGGCTATCCCTTCTTTCTTTTTGGCATGATACATACGAACGAACGAGCAAATGCACAACTTCCATAAATGACTTTATTCATAGAAATGCTAGAGATGTTTATGTTCTTGATTCATCATGTGTCCTATTATTCTATCATCTGTTCATGAGTCTTAGAAAATACGTAAGCTGATAAAGTTTAGTTCATGATATTAAAAAGGGCATAATGGTCTTATGACATTCTGAAAGATTTCATTGACGTACTTCTCATGCATTGCATTCATTTATACATATACATTGATCCATGATCAGATGGAGTTATATACACATATGTATATATGTATGTATGTATGTATGTATGTATGTATGTATGTATGTATGTATGTATATATGTATGTATATATGTATGCATGTATGTATGTATGTATGTATGTATGTATGTATGTATGTGTGTGTGTGTATGTACGTACATACATACATACATACATACATACATACATACATACATACATACATACATACATACATGCGTATATAACTCCATCTGGTCATGGATCAATTATGGGATATGGGAAAAGGTTAGGGCGTTATATACGCACTACCACCTGATCAGCTGGTATACGTTGATGATTTTGCCCACAGTGGCCGAGATGATATGATAAGATGCCCTCAAAAGCTTGATGATGTTATGAACACATGTACCTATGTACGACATGGCATTCATACGTATATGCATGACCCTATAAGTATTTCATGATTTATAGAGTTATCCAGACTTATAGGTTGAGTAATTTACTTCATATTTCTTCCATGTCTTTTATATACTTATTAATATGCCTTACATACTCGGTACATCATTCGTACTGACGTCCTTTTGTTGGGGATGCTGCATTCATGCCTGCAGGTTTAGACAATCAGCTTGATGATCCCTCATAGTAGACGAGGTTAGCATTCAGTGAAGGATCAGTAAGACTCCACCTCATTCGAAGTGCAGCCAAGTCAATGAGTCATCTTGTCAGAATTTTGCTACAGACTTATGGGTAGGCCAGTACCCTGTCCCATTTGATGTCTAATACTTTTGGAGACTTTATAGGCAGAGGTTCATTTTGTACAGTATGTTAGAGGCCTTGAGGGCCCATATGTATTCATGTTTTAAGAAAGACGATTCATTGATGCAGTGCTTTCCCACTTATAGTTATACATTACGAGTTGTGGCCATGTTGGCCTAGTTACCAATAATAGTACGATAAGAAAGATACGTTACACTGGTACTCGGTTGAGTAAGGCGCCAGGTGCCCATCGTGACCCTTCGGTTTGGGTCGTGACAAAAGTGGTATCAGAGTAGTTCTGTCCTTCGGAGTCTACAAGCTGTGTCTAGTAGAGTCTTGTTTATGGGTGTGTTGTGCATCACACTTATATGCAGGAGGCTACAAGGCATTTAGGACTATCACTCTTTTTTTTTTACTCTAGATCGTGTGGTAAAGCTCAGTTGTAAGAACTCAATTTCCTAAACTCTATCTTATTCATAATACGATGATGCCTATATCTAGAAAGACGGTTAGTAAGGGATTGAATGCGGCCGTGGAAGAGTTGAGTTAGAGGAACTCGAATTTGCATCATGCTTATGATGAGTAAATGTAAGGTCTCCAGCAGATCATGTGTGTACTAGGTTGTGTGAGCTTCTGGAAAAGGATCCCTAGGGCATGAATATCTATCCACCCATATGGTAAAAAGCAACGAGAGATTCAGAAGGTGGATACAAGCTTCAACAAGTAAAAGGAGCAAGATGAGAACGGTACGAGGTACCTAGTTAATGAAGATTATCGGTATTTATAACTCAGGCAGAAAAATATAAGCATTGTGAGTTACCTTCAATAGTGACAGAGGTATGTAAAGTTGGCCACACCCATCTCAGTTATGCCCTATGGGGGCTAACATGTGTAGTTTAAGAAAAGGACGAGATCAAGATTCAGCTAGGGTTAGAGTAACCCACAATGGTGAATGGATTGTTTGTGTTAGTTGACATTTCTGAAGGATATTGCAAAGGTGCTAATAGAACTCCTTGTGAGACACCTAGGCGGTGCACTCTAGAATAGTATAGCTAGATATGAATATTAGAATGTTCAATTTTTTTTAACAAGGATAGGCACTGGAATCCTGGAAGGGATAAATATTACCTTAATATGGATCCTGACCCTAGTAGAGCAAAAATGCTAGGCAACCCGAAGAGTCAGGGTATAGAGCAAGGGGAGCTAAAAGCAAAAGAATGACTTGTTGGAGTTTTCAGAACAAAATGATAGGCATAAATGTTAGCAGGGAAATAGGAAGATAGTTAATGAAGCATTATGAGTAAGATGTGATACATGGACGACAACGGTAGATAAAAAAAAGACAGTATCAGAGAGTCTATAGTCAAGCGAAGGAAAAGACGAGAGGTGACAGGCCTTGAGACAACAAAAGCGTATAGGCCATAAAGTCATATCCTCATTTCGAGAAATAAGTTCGTGACTCCAACGCGACTACCAGAAGGAAAAGCTAGACACCTAGAATAATAGAAATTAGTATGGGCTCGTGAACAAGACTAAACATGAATTAGGGACTGAGTGATTTGATAGTGGTCGACATCATGAGAATTTCAGATTTCGTTCCAGCGACAATAGAATGGAAAATAGAAAAAGATTCATGAGAAATTTAGAGAATGGTCGTTCAGGAAGACGCTTCTCTAAAGCAAGCACTATGAGCAAAGTTAAGCTTAAGGGACTGTATGTGCCAGTTATACTAAGTGTCACCCTCGCGAGTAAGGAATTTTATTATCCTTGGTACATAAGGATTACCGCAAGGCGAGTAAGGGTCATCGATGATGTGAAAATACGCAAAAGATGGAAAGGTATAGGTAGATCGCGCGGATCCAAATCTCAGTACTCCCCTAAATGGGGGGAATATGAGGTGATGTGGCATTAAGTCAGAATTAAGTGGTTCAAGTAATTATGGAATGGTAAAGGAAGAATGCTGTAAAAATGAGAAAGGGTTGAGATTGCACTTACCCAAATCCTATAGACATGCTATCATTCTAGAACGTTCTACAAACACGAAGTTAAGGAAAGGAAGTAAGGGTTCCTGCCTAGGCTGTTATTGATAAATAAGGTGCCAGTGCGAAAGGTAAGTTAAGACAAAGGAAATAACCGAAGAAAAATTACGCGGAATATTGATATGAGAATGGGCCAACGAGTAGTTGGTAGTTGATTCAGGAAGAGCCTAGTTATGGCTGGACAGGAGGTTACAGACGAGTCAGAAGATCGTGCAAGATAAACATAGTAAAACCCAATATAGTGAGTTCAGCCTCGCAGTAATGTGATTGTAATACTTGAGAAATATTCAAATACGAGTTGGGGTAGTTAAAGATACTGTATGAGTCTTACGGGAATAAAAGAGAGTGACACTGGGAAGACAGTCAAAATATCAGTTCTGAAGCAACCCAACAAGCACAAGGGCATGAAGGTAAGTAACTACGGATAATTATAGGCAAGGAAAGACATCAAAAGGTCCATCGAGTGTACAATGTAATAAGCTCACAACTTTATAAGAGTCAGAGGGTCTTCCCTACTATGAAAGACTAGCTGAGGAAGTAAAGAAGAAGGCTTCAACCTAAGCTCAGTGACTTAAGGAGGAAATGGTCTTATAACAACAGTCTCACAACAACATAGTATGCACTCCATAAGAAAATGGCACCTACCGTGGCTAATGAATGGGAAGTAAAATCAGAAGTGATATTCAAGATCATATGTGTTGTATGGAATTTCAATATGTGTGGGCACTGAGGTAAGCTAAGTATGCACGCAACAAGGGGAAAAACATTAGGAAAAGTAATTGCTTACATTTAAAGAAGGATGAGAAGGAACGAAAAGAATTATTCGATTAATGACCCAGAGTTAGTTATGTTATGAACTCATTTAAGAGTTCGGAGTTTTATACATGCAACATATATGTTGACAATCATACAGACATAGAAGACTGCGGTATAAGTTAAAAGAAAGAATTGAGTCCTAGTCATAGACAAAGGATTGAATTGTTAGAATATTGTATCATGGATATTCCATAAAGTCCATGAAGGGCTAAAGTAATAACTCATACCATGAGCCGCAGATCGAAAGATAGCTTAAGCCAATATAAAGGTTGATAAGAGGGAAGAGGAAACTAAAGAGTTACACCAACTAAGTAAATCAGGAGTAAGATTATTGGACCCAGAAAATTATAGACCTCGTGATTGAGAACATTGCAGGACCACTCTTAAATATCAGAGGTACAAGAGAGATAGTACAGTAGCCATATTCTATAACAGCTCTAAGATAAAGCCAGTCAGAAGAGTACCAGCCTCATAAGAAGTCAGTATGAAGCTCTCATATACACCAGTGGTGCAAGCATTATAATAGAGCTTCAAGCTATGGACGTGAACCATACCTATGTAGAAGGGAGGTTATGAAAGAGATAAAAGATGTGATGTGAGATTTTAAGGCAAGTAAGGTAAAGGTGAACAACGTACGAGATACTCAAGTGCAGAACGTTGTGAATAGTCCATACTTCAGATAGAGGGCTATAAGCGATGGGATTCAGTATCCAGTAATGATTGCGGTGTCATTAGTGGCATATCTTCCAACCCATGGATTCTAGGTACTGAGAGTTCTAGTTAAGAAAGTAAAGAAGAGTTAGAAACAATGTGATTTCTCGCTTGATGTTCCAGAATAACATAAGGAAATCTATGGCTCAAGCAAATTGAAGAAAGGTTGTGAGTAGTATAAATAGACATGTATAGGTCGCAAACTAAAGTATGGTGTCACGACCCAAAATCCCTCCGAAGGAGTCGTGATGGCACCTAGTCTCTAGACTAGGTAAGCCTAACATTTACTGAAATAACATTAACATATACTGACTTCAAATTAAATAACTATCAATAAATCACAACTCCCAAAATCGGTGGTACAAGTCATAAGCCTTTGTAAGAGTAGTTAAACAAAATAAATACAACACTATTCCAGAACGAGAAGGAATCAATGGAACGTAAATACAACGAAGGTGACTCCGGGGCCTACGAACGCAGCAACAGGTTATCGTGAGTCTCCACTGCGACAACCCGCACAGCTACTATCGATCAATACCTGGATCTGTACACAAAAAAATGTACAGAAGTGTAGTATGAGCACACCACAGCGGTGCCCAGTAAGTATCAAGACTAACCTCGGTGGGGTAATGACGAGGAACAGTCAAGACACCTACTGGTCAAATGAAATGAACAGGATATGATAATAAAATATCGAGATAAAGATAACGAGGTAATACCAAGAGCGGAGGGAAATCAAAATACAAACAGTAGGAACAATAAAGGGAGAACGCGGGTAATCCATTCATAAGTAGCTTGGTCCATCTTTATTCCATTTCATATATGTCTGAGGATCCGCATAGCCCTCGATTTATGTGTTATTTATCCATTCCTACTTTTTTATGCTAATGTTAGTGACTGGAGATAACTCTCTTCAATTATTCCTGGGATGGGAGGGAGTAAGTCTTGCTTCATATTTGTTAATTCATTTCTGGTTTACACGACTTCAGGCAGATAAAGCAGCTATAAAAGCTATGCTTGTCAATCGAGTAGGTGATTTTGGATTAGCTCCTGGGATTTTGGGTTGTTTTACTCTATTTCAAACAGTAGACTTTTCAACCATTTTTGCTCGTGCTAGTGCCAAGAGGAGTTGGTCAACTCATCAGGCTCATGACCTGAAGATTGCAGGTTCGAATCCTGTCCCCGCCTAATCAGTGGAACATTGTTCACCGGGATAGAAGGTCGGTCCCAACCCGTCTACAAAATGGGGCTAGTGTTCAGTCTTGGTTGGTTCCACCAACTAACGATAACCAAGTAAATGAACACTGACACAACAGGAACAGAGACAGGTAAGAATATTTTCAAATAAAGAAGGCAATGCCAACACAGCCAATCACATCATGCCTAGTATGCAATCCCGACCATCTCAACCCTCGATTTCTCATATCATAATCTCAACTTTCGAACCTTGAGCACACTTGGCACCTTGTGCCCGCATATTTTTCCATTTCACTTTTAACAACAAAATCAACATGCTATACATTACATAATGTCCGTACAATTGCACTCAAGATGTTCAAGAAGTCTCTTTTACATAATATAAAGTATATTACAATTTCTAGACTAATTAGGAAAAAAAACCAGCGAGAAAAGTTGAAGTTGTTTAATATAATTAAATGCTAGCAGTATGAAGTAATACAGGATAATAAGAATAACAACGATTATAGCACAGACAAAAGTATCTGGGGATCTCTTAGTATCCTCAATATGTGTGCTGGGGATCTCTTGGTATCCCGAGGATCTCTTGGTATCCTCAATATATATGCTGGGGATCTCTTGGTATCCCGAGGATCTCCTAGTATCCTCAATATATGTGCTGGGGATCTCTTGGTATCCCGAGGATCTCTTAGTATTCTCAATATATGTGCTGGGGATCTCTTGGTATCCGGAGGATCTCTTAGTATCCTCAATATATGTGCTAGGGATCTCTTGGTATCCCGCACTACAGTCCAAATCAATGTAAATGTACATGTGCACGGCATCACCCTTCGTGCTTTATCACTCTTCCTCACCCAAACAGTAGAAACAATAACATCCTGGCAAGGGAATCAATCAATAGAAACAATAACACCCCGACAAGGGAATCAATGATAGAAACAATAACATCCCGGCAAGGGAGTCAACAATATAAACAATAACGTCCCGGCAAGGGAATCAATAATAGAAACAATAACGTCTCGGCAAGGGAATCAACAAAATAAACGATAACATCCCGGCAAAGGAGTCAACAATAAAAACAATAATGTCACGACAAGGGAATCAACAATTGAAACAATAACATCCCGGCAAGGGAGTCAACAATACATAATAAGGGTCACGGAAAAACTAAGAAGCACTGTAACCTCAACAAAATAACAAGACATAATAAGCATGTGATAGCTACACCGGTAACCACAACAATTGGACATGTAACATATTTGCACGAAGTCATAGAGGAACTTATAATCAAGGAGTATCAAAACAATAAGGAAGGCAATCACTTCAATTAATGCAATTAAGGGTCAATGTAACATGTAGAATTAGAGGAATGCTAATAACATCATTTGGAGCATATAGAGGCAATTTAAGCAATTAGGAAAACCAATTATAATAGGCTACTTTCCACATAATGAACATAAGAACCTAAGAACCCTAGAGAAAATTTCCCGCAGATAAGTCCGAGCACACACTCGTCACCTCGCATGCACGGACTACAATTAGCATACAAGACTCAAATCCTAAGGGGAAGTCCCCCACACAAGGTTAGGCAAGATACTTACCTCAATCCGGTCAATTCAATGCTCAATTTAGCTTTTCCTTTACCAATTCATCTACGCTCGACTCAATCTAGCCAAAAACGACTTGAATACATCAAACAATGCAAGAGAAAACAATTTCAATTAACAAAACTATGATTCTTATACAATTTGTAAAAAGTCAACAAAAGTCAACTCCCCGAGCCCGCACCTCGGAACCCAACAAAATTTACCAAAACCAAACACCCATTCTGCTACGAGCTCACCCATGCAAAAATTATCTAATTCCGATACCATTTGGTCATTCACATCATCATTTTACATTTTTGAAAGATTTCACAATTTTTTCCAAATTTTCCTTTAGATTCCCAGGAATTTGATGTTAAATCTAAGATATAATCAAAAAATATAGTTGGAAATTGATTAGAGACACTTACCCAATGATTTGGAGAAGTTTGGGTCTTTGGAAAATCGCCTATGGAGGTTTAGGGTTTGAGAAAATTGAAAAATGGGTGAAAATCCCGTCAAAAATCTCACTTAACAGGTCTCAGATGTCGCATTTGCGACCGTGGGTTCGCAATTACGAACCCTCGCAAATTGCGAACAAAGCAGGGCTGGAAGAAGTCGCATTTGCGAACTAGGCATCGCAAATGCGATGAAAATGTTCGCATTTGCGAGCACACCAGAAACCAGCAATTTTTTCCCGACACAAAAATGAGCATAACTTCCTCATACGATGTCCAAATTTGATGATTCTTTTTCCTATGGCTCCGTAATTTTGATACGGATCTAATGGTTTAATAAAAACTGAATTTGGATCTCATTTATTCAATGTGATATAATTTTTTCTTGAAGAAACAACGATGAAGCATCCAAAAACAAGCGCAACATAGCCTAAACCTATCTGAAACTCACCCAAGCCCTCGGGGCTCCAAACAAACATGCACGCAAGTCTAAAAACAACATACGGATTTGCTCGTACGATCAAATTATCAAAATAACATCAAAACTACGAATTTAACCTTAAAACTCATGATTTTCTAACTTTTCAACCGGACGTCCAACTCACGTCAAATCATTCCGATTCTCACCAAATTTCACAGTTATGACTTAAATATCATAACAAACTTGTCCCAGGCTCCGAAACCAAAATACGGGACCGATACCAACGAGTTCAAACATTAATTCATTTCTTTATATGTCCCCTTAATTCCACTTAACAGCCCAACCAACCACCCACACTTATATTTTTCCATATCTATTACACTTTGAGTGCTTCTAAGAGGTGATAGGGTTCAACAAGATAGGCTATTTAAACTCGGGTTAGGCTTGTAATGTGGTTGCCAAGGAAAACAGGCTTACAGGCTCAATGGGGTTGACTAGGGTATATACAATTAGGTGGGAACAAGAATACATAGAAAGGTTAAGCAAAGAAACGCCTATATCACTTTCTAGACCAAACGAGGCTACCATTTCGCTTTGTACACACACAGGGCAAGTTCTAGGCATTGAATGTTAACACAGAATATAGAAAGCCTCACTCACACATGGCACATGACTCAATTCAGTTAAGATCACCAGATACTCTGTTCTAAGTACTTGAGCCATTCAGGAACACAGAATTTAAGGCCTTCTTTGAGTCACTAAAGAGCCTAAGTGTCATACTAAAGCAGTCTTTATTCAAGGTACCATAGAGTTAAGGGTCCCTATTTCCATTTTTTTTCCGCCCAAGACTTCTTAATCTAAAAAGAAAAAAACTAACTACACCTGACCTAGCATGTTGACTAGTCAAATTGTCAACTCTAGTACCCAGGTCAGTGACCGAAGTGCGGAGGCCAGCCATTTCTTGCTCCAGGTTTGTCATGCGGGTACTTTGGCGGGCCTGTAATGGGCTCGCCTCATCAGCACTCGGCTGTGGTGGGGCGGCAGTGTGCATAGTTCCTCATCATCATCATCTGTCACGCCCCAAAACTAAGGGGCGCGACCGGCGCTCGACCGGGTAGCCCCAGTCAAGCGGACCTGGGTGCCTTTCCTTACCCACGTGTTACCCCGTGATTTCAATACCCATTATTCAGGTGAAATAGCCGTTTATGATTAAACACATTCTTACAAAATATACATAACATACATGCTTACTTTACGTGGTCTACAAGTTATACTGCCCAAAAACAAAATACATAAGTACATAACCCACATTTCCTGTCTACGAAGCCTCTAGGGATACAAAAGAGTTTTACAATACTTGCCGGTAACATGGCTCCGACTATACCTTACACAAATACCAAAATAAAACTCCGGGAAGAAAAGTGGTATGAGCCACGCAGGGCCCCGAGAGGAAAGTGGCTCACAAATACAGCTGACGGAAAGATGGAGGAGGTGCTACTGTCGGTGGACTGGAGTGCCTGCTATAGAACCACCTACAATCATAACAAGAATGTAGCGCCCCCGGCAAAAGGGACGTCAGTACATTTGAATGGTACTGGTATGCATGAACAAACTTTACCCCAAGTAAAATCAAGCAATACACAGACAATAAACAGTAATAGAATCAACAATCAAATGCACATGAAAGGAACAACCAAAGCCAACAAGTTTCACAATCTCTCCTTTTTCCCTTTCAACATCATTTCATACTCAAGAGTTTCATACATTTTCATTTCAATAGTCAATATGATCAATTTTCCACCCTTATTACCTCGGCCACCCTTATCACCACAACCCACACCTTATTACTTCGTGTTGCGGCGCGCAACCCGACCCCGCGTGACAATCACATTTTGTAATCACAACCACAAACAATACATCACAAGAATCATCATTTCAAGGAAACACAAGTTCATATCAACCATTCATACATTTGGGCCCAAGGTACCATAACTGTCACGAAGCAGTAATTCATGTACAAGGTGTTGTCGTAATCGTTCAACTCATTTACGTCATTTCACAATACTCTCTTTCATTACTTACCACACAGGGTTTTTAGCCATTATACACATTCCCACATTTGGACACATTAACATTCTTTCCTTCGTTAAGACATACTTCCATGACAACATCCTCAAGCATTTACAAACTTTGCACATAATAAGGTAAGCACATCAAATCACTTTTTACAATCACATATAACACGGTGGTGTGGAAATCAACTAAGACAATCAATACACATATTTTCATACAAGTTACACATACCGTATGCTCGTCACAACGAGGGGATTCTACAACAGTTAAAGTTAGCCATACATACCTCAAAGAGCTTTTCCTTAAGTTTATACAATACACCAACACCTCTAGCAATAACAATCTACAAGGAGATAGCAAAAATTGATAAATATTTAGGAAGATTACCCATGGTATAACTCTCTTAGGAATTTCATCCAACACCTAACATGCGAAGTAGACTATAAGGTTTAGAAATGGCAATCTCTTATTCCTTCACCCAAATTTTAACATGAACTACCCAAATTAGTTCTCTAATAACACATACCACAACTTAGTCCCACATTCATGGCCTATTTCTAACCCTCACAACATATTTGAACTCATAACTTCTTGTATGAAATTTTTTGAAGTTGAACTTACCCGGATGGAAGACAATCTAAGGTTATCTTTCTTAATTCTTGAAGACTTGAGGAAGATTTGGTTGATTAAGAAGTTAGGCCCCTTCTTTCTCTGTCTATATGCTCTCACTTCTCTCTAAAATCAGAAGAAAATAACCAAAAATATGAACCATAACCGAGTTAAATGAAATGGAGTTCGGGTAATAAAACTGAGTTTTTGTACAGCCGCGACGCATGGGGCGTCGCGGGGCGCGGGGTGGCTGTGTAAAAAGTGTCTAGAAATGAAATTTCGTAACATACTGGAATTCCCTACAGGCGCGGCGCGCCGGGCGTCGCGTGGGGCGGCGCGGTAGTGTAAAATTCTGTGCTACTTTGGTAATTTGGTCATAACTTCTGGTAGGAGTGTCTGAATGACGAACGGTTTGAAGCTTTGGAAACTAGATTCAAAGACCTTTCATTTGATAGGTCACTAATCACATAATACCTTATATAAACATATATATGCTCGTTCAAAGTCTAGACTAGTGCAAGTACCTTTGGAATCTTAGCCTATTATGAAATTTTCCCATTTGGCATACACTTAGGCTTCCCTTTGGACCTCACATCACTTATTACATGACTCATACACTTATTCACCATATCCAATTCATTTGCATCATATTTAAAGCACATAAAATATTACAATTAGTCTACCTGGCACCCCGAAATCCTATATCGCCTAGCAAAATTTTCCGGGGCCTTACATTCTCCCCCTCTTAGGATCATTCGTCCTCGAATGGGAGGTAGAGCCTGACCCAAACACCCAACATAATATATTCCTTTTCTATCCTACCTCAAGTCCCTAAATTTTGACAAACTCCCAAATTTTTCAGAAAATTTCGCCAGAGTTTCCTTTGTAATTAGGCCTATCTACCTGTCAGAGAGCCCTCGAAACATATTTCCAAGTACCATTACACAGTTTCTGTTATCCCTACAACTGGTATACAATTCATTACCTCCACAACTTGTACATATTCATACACTTTAAACAACTTACACGTAGCTCATTCTATTTGCACCACAAATTGCACATGGTTCAACCAATGTCATTTACTTGCACAAAACTGGGTTACTTCAATGAGCCCCATACAATTCAATCACTTTAACATGTCAAAAATGCTTCAATTAATCATTACCAATCTACACTATCATTAATCATTTACCTACCACATAAGTTTCAAAAAAATTTCATTTACTTCAAGGGTTGCACATTACCCAAATAGCAACAACATTTGCAATTTGGTACACATTAGGAAGTTACAACAATAAGGCAATTTGGGAAAAATGGGGTGCCTTTGCACAAATCTGAACACTACCTCAAATTGCTTAAAGACAACCGTTCGCACGATCACTACTAGACTTGTTCGAACAGATGGGGATATTTCTCTTTCATTTCTTTTTCCGCTTCCCACGTGGCTTCCTCGACTTGTTGACTTCGCCACAATACTTTAACTGAAGCAATTTCCTTGTTCCTCAATTTTCGGACTTGCCTATCAAGAATAGCAACCGGAACCTCTTCATATGATAAGTCTTCATTCACCTCAATAGTCTTACCAGGCACGATGGCGGATGGATCTCCAACCACTTTCTTCAACATAGACACATGGAACACCGGGTGCACTAATGACATCTCAAGGGGCAATTCCAGCCTATAAGCCACCTGCCCTATCCTTTGAGTGACCCGATACGGCCCGACATATCTAGGACTCAACTTCCCTTTCTTCCCAAACCGCATGACTCCCTTCATAGGAGATACCCTCAAGAACACCCAATCATCTACTTGGAATTCCAATTCTCTTCGACGAATGTCCGCATAGGATTTCTGGCGACTCTGAGCAGTTTTCATCCTCTTCTGAATGATTTTCACTTTTTCCATAGCCTGGTGCACGAGATCTGGCCCTAACAATTCTGCTTCACCCACTTCGAACCATCCAATCGGAGACCTACACCTCCTTCCGTACAATGCCTCAAATGGGGCCATCTGAATGCTAGCATGAAAGCTGTTATTGTAAGCAAATTCTATAAGTGGCAAGTGATCATCCCAATTACCTTTGAAATCCAAGACACAAGCCCGCAACATATCTTCAAGCGTCCGAATAGTCCCCTCCGCTTGACCATCAGTCTGTGGATGGAAAGTCGTGCTGAGATTCACCTGAGTACCAAAACCTTGCTGAAACTTCTTCCAAAAATTAGCTGTGAACTGGGCCCCTCGATCTGAGATAATAGAAAGTGGAGTGCCATGAAGCCTTACTATTTCCTTGATATACAACTGGGCATACTGTTCTGCAGTATCGGTGGATTTGACTGGCAAGAAGTGAGCTGATTTCGTGAGTCGATCCACAATTACCCAAATCGAGTCGAACTTGCGCTGAGTGCGAGGTAACCCTACCACAAAATCCGTGTTGATCATCTCCCACTTCCACATTAGTATCTCCATAAGCTGAGTTAACCCACCGGGCCGCTGATGCTCAGCTTTTACTTGCTAACAATTCGGACATTTAGATACAAAGTCCGCCATACCCCTCTTCATACCGTTCCACCAATAAATTTCCTTGAGATCATGATACATTTTCGTAGAACCTGGGTGCACAGAATACCTGGAATTGTGAGCCTCCGCCATTACCCTCTCCCGATGATTACCCATATCTGGAACGCATAGCCTACCTTGACATCGCAACACACCATCATCGCCACCGAGTGAAAATGCCGAAGTCTTGTTATTCAAAACTGCCTCCTTCATCTGTGCCAATGCTGGATCAATAAACTGCTTTTCCTTGACTTCCGCTACAAGTGACGATTCTGCTCCATTGTGCACCATAACATTCCCCTCGTCTGAGGTCGAAATACAAACCCCCAGACTAGCCAATTGATAAACCTCCCGAGCCAAGGGCCTCTAATTCGCTCCCAAATGAGCCAAACTACCCATAGACTTCCGGCTGAGAGCGTCGGCCACCACATTCGCCTTCCCTGGATGGTACAAATTGTCCAATCATAATCCTTGAGCAATTCTAACCACTGTCGCTGCCTTAAATTCAACTCCTTCTGCTTGAACAAATATTGGAGACTCTTGTGGTCCGAGAACACATCCACATGGACCCCATAAAGATAATGCCGCCATATTTTCAAGGCAAACACAACTGCTGCGAGCTCCAAATCATGCGTCGGGTAATTCTTCTCGTGATTCTTGAGTTGCCTTGAAGCATACACTATAACCTTCCCATGTTGCATCAACACACACCCCAAACCAACCCTGGAGGCATCGCAATAAACCACAAATCCTTCCGTGCCTTCCGGTAAGGTCAATATCGGTGCCGAGGTCAACCTCGACTTCAATTCCTAAAAACTTTTCTCACAAGCGTCGGACCATTGGAACTTAACTGCTTTCTGCATCAACTTAGTCAATGGGGAGGCGAGGGTAGAGAATCCCTCCACAAACCTCCGATAATACCCTGCTAAACCCAAGAAGCTACGGATCTCCGTTGGGGTCGTGGGTCTAGGCCAATCTTTCACTGCTGCAATCTTCTGGGGATCCACCTGAATCCCTTCACTGGAAACAACATGTCCTAGAAAGGTAACGGACTCCAACCAAAATTCACATTTCCAAAATTTTGCATACAACTGGTGCTGATGAAGAGTCTGCAGAACTGCCTTGAGGTGATCGGCATGATCCTCCCGGCTCCGCGAATAAATAAGGATGTCATCAATGAAAACAATCACGAAGGAGTCTAGAAATGGCTTGAAGACCCGATTCATAAGATCCATAAAAGCTGCCGGTGCGTTGGTTAGCCCAAAAGACATGACCAAGAATTCAAAGTGACCACAGCGAGTTCTGAAAACGGTCTTAGGAACGTCCTGCTCTCTGATCTTCAATTGGTGATACCCGGACCTTAGATCAATTTTGGAGAAGAACCTTGCACCTTGTAATTGGTCGAACAAATCATCTATCCGAGGCAAAGGATATTTATTCTTGATGGTGACTTTGTTAAGCTGCCCATAATCAATACACATCCGGAGCGACCCATCCTTTTTCCTGACAAAAAGAACCGGAGCACCCCACGGCGACACACTCGGGCAAATGAACCCCTTTTCTAATAAATCCTTCAGCTGCTCCTTCAACTCCCTTAACTCTGCTGGAGCCATTCTGTATGGTGGGATAGATATTGGCTGCGTATCTGGAAGTACATCAATCCCGAAATCAATTTCCCTATCTGGCAGAATCCCTGGAAGCTCGCCCGGAAACACTTCAAGAAAGTCATTCACGACTGGCACGGACTCGGGGACAGACACTTCTAAAGTGGTGTCCGCCACCCGGACCAAATGATAGATACACCCCTTCTTAATCATTTTTGAAGCCTTAAGGTAAGAAATAAACCTACCCTTCGGCAACACACCATTCCCCTTCCACTCAATAACCGGCTCATTAGGGAACTCGAGCCTCACGACTCTCGTCTGGCAGTCAAGTTTAGCAAAGCACG
Source organism: Nicotiana attenuata (assembly GCF_001879085.1). Taxonomy (NCBI): domain Eukaryota; kingdom Viridiplantae; phylum Streptophyta; class Magnoliopsida; order Solanales; family Solanaceae; genus Nicotiana; species Nicotiana attenuata. Next base: position 892,294 of record NW_017670315.1, read on the forward strand.
AATAAAGCCAGTCCATTCTCATAATCACATCAAAATCCACCATTCCAAGCTCGATAAGATCGGTCGTGGTAACACGACCACATACCGCGACAACACAATTCCAATAAACTCGCACGGCTGTAATAGAATCACCAACCGGAGTCAATACGGAGAACGGCTCATGAAGTTGTTCGGGTTCCATCCCAAAACTTGAAGCAATGAATGGGGTGACATAAGACAGAGAGGACCCCGGATCAATAAGAGCATAACAATCAATGGCCTGAACAGACAAGATACCTGTAAAAACATCTGGAGAAGCCTCTGCACTCTGGCGACCACTCAAAGCGTAAAACCGGTTGGGCCCATCCCTACCACGAGCTCCACCCCTAACTGCACCACGCCCTACTGGAGCTGGAGGACGCATGAATGATGTGCCGCCTGAAGAACCGGATGACTGAGCAAATCCCCTACCCATTCCTTGACTGGGCGCACGACAGTCCCGCTGGATATGACCCCTCACCCCGCATATATAACACATCGGGATATCCAAATAACAGGCCTCGGAATGGAACCTCCCACACTTGGGGCATGGGGCCCTCCCCTGCTGCTGTGATCTCCCTCCTGGACGACCGGAGTGATGGGGTCTCCTACTATCTGAACCTGGTCTCAAGTGACTGCTCTGCTGATAACTCTGCACAGATGGCGGTGCGCTCATTGAAGACTGAGCATATGACTGGGACGGCCCTGATGGCCCTCTCCCCTGAATTGGTCTCCCTGAGTGACCCACTGATCGGGCCCTGCTGCTACTCTCCCTTTCCGCCCGTATCTTCAACTTTCTAGCCTCTGTGGCCTGAGCGAATCCCACAATCTTTCCATAATTTATATCCGAGTGTAAGGCCGCTGTAGCAGCCTCATTCACCACCAAAGGACTAAGGCCCTGAACGAATCGCCGAACTCGAGCATCCATGGCCGACACTAACTGAGGAGCATACTTGGACAATCTCACAAACTCCATGTGGTACTCCCAAATACTCATACTGCCCTGCTTGAGGACCTTAAACTCAGTGGCACGGGCCGCCATTGTCTCGGCAGGCAAGAAGTGGTCCATAAATGCATCTATAAACTCATCCCATTTAGCCGGAGGACTTCCCTCCCCCCGGGAATCCTCCCACATCTCGAACCAGGAATATGCTGCTCCCCTCAGCCTGTAAGAAGCTAACTCAACCCCCTCTGTCTCTGTAGCCTTCATCACCCGAAGAGTCTTGTACATCTCATCTAGAAAATCCTACGGGTCGGTCTCTGGATCAGTATCGGAGAACTCTGGAGGGGCCAACCGCAGAAACTGGTTGATTCTGGAACCGGAGGAATCTCCCTGTCCGCTAGAGGGCACAAGGGTGGCATGAGATCTTTGGGCCTGAGCGGCCACCAGCTGAGTCAACATATGAATAGCTCCCCTGAGGTCCCCATCGAAAGTACCTGGATCGGAAGCAGGAACTGAAGAAGGATTAGAAATATTGGCGGGAGGGATTGCATCACCCTCCGCTGCAGCAGGAACAGGAATGCTTTGATCCGGAATAGAAGGGCCAGGTAGATTCAGGGACGGGGAGTAACTCTCACCCGCACCATCTGGTACAGAATTCACGGCCACACTTGGGGTGGCATTGGCCACAAGGCCGAGTCGAGCTCTCTTCTTTGGGGCCATGACTGAAAATTTCAAAACAATGCACGAGTTAGACAAGGATACTTTTAACTTTCCACTTCACCGCACGATATAGAATAACAATGAAAGGGAAATTTCCTAAATGTACGTGTAGCCCCTAATTATAGACGTGGTCGACAATACACCGATAAGAAGGGATCTACTAGACACGGCTCCGAGACATCCTAGGACACTTTAAAACCTGGCTCTGATACCAAATTTGTCACGCCCCAAAACCGAGGGGCGCGACCGGCACTCGACCGGGTAGCCCCAGTCAAGCGGACCTGGGTGCCTTTCCTAACCCACGTGTTACCCCGTGATTTCAATACCCATTATTCAGGTGAAATAGCCGTTTATGATTAAACACATTCTTACTAAATATATATAACACACATGCTTACTTTACGTGGTCTACAAGTTATATTGCCCAAATACAAAATACATAAGTACATAACCCACATTTCCTGTCTACGGAGCCTCTAGGGATACAAAAGAGTTTTACAATACTTGCCGGTAACAAGGCTCCGACTATACCTTACACAAATACCAAAATAAAACTCCGGGAAGAAAAGCGGTATGAGCCACGCAGGGCCCCGAGAGGAAAAGGGCTCACCAATACAGCTGACGGAAAGATGGAGGAGGTGCTACTGTCGGTGGACTGGAGTGCCTGCTATAGAACCACCTACAATCATAACAAGAATGTAGCGCCCCCGACAAAAGGGACGTCAGTATATTTGGATTGTACTGGTATGCATGAACAAACTTTACCCCAAGTAAAATCAATCAATACACAGACAATAAACAGTAATAGAATCAACAATCAAATGCACATGAAAGGAACAACCAAAGCCAACAAGTTTCACAATCTCTCCTTTTTCCCTTTCAACATCATTTCATACTCAAGAGTTTCATACATTTTCATTTCAATAGTCAATATGATCATTTTTCCACCCTTATTACCTCGGCCACCTTATTACCTCGGCCACCTTTATCAGCACAACCCACACCTTATTACTTCGTGTTGCGGCGCGCAACCCGACCCCGCCTGACAATCACATTTTGTAATCACAACCACAAACAATACATCACAAGAATCATCATTTCAAGGAAACACAAGTTCATATCAACCATTCATACATTTGGGCCCAAGGCACCATAACTGTCACCAAGTAGTAATTCATGTACAAGGTGTTGTCGTAATCCTTCAACTCATTTACGTCATTTCACAATACCCTCTTTCATTACTTATCACACAGGGTTTTTAGCCATTATACACATTCCCACATTTGGACACATTAACATTCTTTCCTTCGTTAACACATACTTCCATGACGGCATCCTCAAGCATTTACAAACTTTGCACATAATAAGGTAGGTACATCAAATCACTTTTCACAATCACATATAACACGGTGGTGTGGAAATCAACTAAGACAATCAATACACATATTTTCATACAAGGTACACATACCGTATGCTCATCACAACGAGGGGATTCTACAACAGTTAAAGTTAGCCATACATACCTCAAAGAGCTTTTCCTTAAGTTTATAAAATACACCAACACCTCTAGCAATAACAATCTACAAGGAGATAGCAAAAATCGATAAATAATTAGGAAGATTACCCATGGTATAACTCTCTTAGAAATTTCATCCAACACCTAACATGCGAAGTAGACTATAATGTTTAGAAATGGCAATCTCTTATTCCTTCACCCAAATTTTAACACGAACTACCCAAATTAGTTCTCTAATAACACATACCACAACTTAGTCCCACATTCATGGCCTATTTCTAACCCTCACAACATATTTGAACTCATAACTTCTTGTATGAAATTTGTAGAAGTAGAACTTACCCGGATGGAAGACAATCTAAGGTTATCTTTCTTGATTCTTGAAGACTTGAGAAAGATTTGGATGATTAAGAAGTTAGGCCCCTTCTTTCTCTCTCTATATGCTCTCACTTCTCTCTAAAATCAGAAGAAAATAACCAAAAATATGAACCCTAAACGAGTTAAATGAAATGGAGTTCGGGTCATAAAACTGAGTTTTTGTACAGCCGCGACGCATGGGGCGTCGCGAGGCGCGGGGTGGCTGTGTAAAAAGTGTCTAGAAATGAAATTTCGGAACATACTGGAATTCCCTACAGGCGAGGAGCGCCGGGCGTCGCGTGTGGCGGTGCGGTAGTGTAAAATTCTACGCTGCTTTGGTAATTTGGTCATAACTTCTGGTAGGAGTGTCCGAATGACGAACGGTTTGAAGCGTTAGAAACTAGACTCAAAGACCTTTCATTTGATAGGATATATATATATATATATATATATATATATATATATATATGCTCGTTCAAAGTCTAGACTAGTGCAAGTACCTTTGGAATCTTAGCCTATTATGAAATTTTCCCATTTGGCATACACTTAGGCTTCCCTTTCGACCTCACATCACTTATTACATGACTCATACACTTATTCACCATATCCAATTCATTTGCATCATATTTAAAGCACATAAAATATTACAATTAGTCTACCTGGCACCCCGAAATCCTATATCACCTAGCAAAATTTTTCGGGGCCTTACATCATCGATCTCATCATCAGCATCAACCACCACAACCGGCTCTTTCCCAACTGTGATTTTGCTAGCCCTCAATGGGGCTTTCAATGGAAACTTCCCATCTACTATGGGATTTTCAGGAACTCGTGAAGCACGACACAACTTGGTGACTACGGAGGGGAAGTAGAACCCTTTGAGTACTTCCGGGGAGCGAATGAACATCTCTTCTTGGATGAGCCGGGCCACATCAAAATCGTATTGGATCATGAAACAATTAATCTCCATAGCTCTTGGCCCATTAACATCGGTGGTGTTGCTGGACAGCAGCAGACTACTATTGATGATCGTCAGCCAACACTTAGCTTCCCAAGTGAGAGATTGAGAGTTTAGGGTAATTCTCGGCTTTATCCATATTGGTTTCTAATTAGCCACACAGATTGTTTCAAAAATTGGTTGCCACCCGACATATAGAGAGGGTTGACAACCTCGATAATAATTTGTCTTTCTAGTGAACACCGCCAACCTGTACACTCGACGGATGGCCTCAATAGACGCATCCACCGATGTCCGGCGTACCGTGACAACCCTCTCAACATGTTCTGAGCAATTTGCATAGAACTCCATTACCAGCAGCACATTTCCCTCCTCTGGTTCATCAAAGAAGATGCCAGATGACGCCTCCTCAATTCTTCATAGATACGGTGGCATCCAATTTGCAAGGCACGCCAGTCAATGTGTACTTCTAGCAATAGCTTTTTGGACGTCTTTGCATGAAACTTATCTTGAGCTGGTTCGGAAACAAAACGAGAGTGGTCAAACTGGTCCGCACTAGCCTGACCCTAAGCTCTGGATGATCCTCCTGGTCTACTAGCGGAGGAACTTATGGCACGTCTCTTCCTTGACTGGTGCATTGTACCTGACAAAACAGATGCTACTATTAGTGAGGGTTTGAGATGTGTGAACCTTGGGTGGTTACTCAGGCTTCACCACCACCATGGTCACATTAGCCATTATAGCTCCATTGGGGCAATTTCACAAACACCTTGTGAGCATGGTCTATAATTGAACACACCTAACCCGTAGAAGCATAAATTCACCCCCCCCCCACCTCAACCATTCTCATTGCACAATTCCACTTCACCACACTTAACTTTACACAACAATACCAAATGCTTCTCTATAACATTTTTACATAACCCACATAACCCACTAAAAAGCGGACAAGAAAACCAAAAACAAAATCTAATTATAAATAATACACACTTCAAACATGAAAATTGCAAAAAGAGACTCACAAGAAGGGAGAGGAGAAGCTTGACATGCCTGGTCTTGTAGAAATTGAGATTGATGGAAGATGGGGTCTTGTAGAAGTATGTGTGTGTGTGTGAGAGAGAAGAATGGGTTAGGGCTTGGAGATAAAAAGAAGAAGAAAGAGAGAGAGATATTAGTTTAGGGCTTGTAGAGTGAGAGACGAATGGGGAAAGTGAAGGTGGGGCGGGTGGGTGTAGTGTTTAAGTGGAGAAAGAAAAGAAAATAAAAAAAAAAATTAAAACGTGACTTACCTGGGCGACAAACCTATCGCGAATCACCGCGGTCCCACCGCGGCTGTGGTAAGTGAAGGGGTGAAACAGAATGTTCGCGTTTCACCGCGGTCGTGCCGCGGTCGCGGTGGATCGAGAAATCCTAAAACAGTATACTCGTCTTTCACCGCAGTCGCGGTCACGAGCTTTTTTTTATTTTTATTATTATAAGGATGTTAGTTTCCTACACATCTAGTACAACATCAAACAAAAGACAAGAAAACAAAAGAAATCAAGGGTTGCCTCCCATGCAGCGCCTGATTTAACGTCGCGGCACGACTCAGATGAGCGCATTTAAGGCTCGCTCGACCTCTGAGGTTCAGTCAGATGGATCACTAACACTTACTTGGATTCATCCCTGCCCACATATCGTTTCAATCATTGCCCATTGACTCTGAATGTATGAGAGTCTTTCTCTGAGGCAATCTCTACGGCACCTGAAGGGAACACTTCGACCACTCGAAATGGTCCAGACCATCGTGACTTGAGTTTACCCGGAAATAGCCTTAATTGTGAGTTATAAAGCAACACCATGTCTCCGGGAGTGAAATTTTGCTGAACATGTTCTTGTCGTGCAACCTCTTCATTCTCTCCTTGTATAACCTCGTGCTCTCGAAAGCAAGAAATCGGAACTCGTCTAGCTCATGCAATTCTGTGACTCTATTTGTTCCCGCAGCCTCAATGTCTAGATTTAGCTATTTCATTGCCCACCAAGCTCTATGTTCTAGTTCCACTGGCAAGTGACAGGCCTTCCCGAACACCAACTTATATGGTGACATACCAATTGGTGTTTTAAAAGCAGTTCTGTAGGCCAGAGTGCTTCATCTAGCTTTTTTGCCCAATCAGTTCTTGTGGAGTTTACAGTCTTGGTCAGTACACTCTTTATCTCTCTATTCGACACTTCGACCTATCCACTGGTCTGAGGATGATATGGGGTTGCCACCTTGTGGCGCACTTCGTACTTTGCTAGAAATTTCTCGAAGGCTCGATTGCAGAAGTGAGTGCCTCCGTCACTGATAATAGCTCTCGGGGTCCCGAAACGGGTGAATATATTCTTCTTTAAAAACCGCACCACCACTCTTGCATCATTGGTGGGGATTGTTGCATCTTCCACCCATTTGGACACGTAATCTACAGCAGCAAGTATGTATTTATTGCCAAAGGAACTGATGAAGGGCCCATGAAGTCTATCCCCATACATCGAACACTTCAACCTCTTTAATTGGGTTCATGGGCATCTCATGGCGACGGGAAATGTTCCTAGTTCGCTGCATTCATCACAACCCTTCACCCATTGATGTGCATCCTTTAACACTGTTGGCCAGTAAAACCAGTTCCATGTGTCTATCTTTTATTCTTATTCAATTGCAGTAGGTGATTTTAAATTTTACCTTTCAGCTTTCATAGAAGCAATTGTATTAGGTACTTAGAGGTTCAAGTTAGTGTTAACTTTAAGTTGTTGCAACAGCTGAGGTTGTGTGCCACAATGGGATTAGAGTTAATCCTTAGGTTTACAAAGAGTTTTGTAAATGCTATTTTGGCTCAGTGATTTTAGTGAAAGTTTGGAAAAATCCTACTGAGTAGTAGGTCGTCCTTTTTTACATTCAACATTATTATCATCATTGTGAGCACGTGATTTTTGCCCTATATATGAATTATTCCCAAAAATTCAAACAAAATAATTTTTCTTTCATTATTTTACACTTTTGTGAATTTTGTGTTATTTTCTGTTAATTGTTTGCATTTTATTTGTGCATTTTATTTCATATGAAAAATATAAAAAATATGCATGACATTTGCATTTAGGATCTAATTTCATATTTAAGGATTATTCAGTGGTTAAGTTATTTTTNTACACATGGATTCTAATGCACATATAGGAAATGTGATCCTAAGACGTGGTTTCTACCCATTGATGTTGATAGCATATGTAACTACCTGTGAGCACGTGATTTTTGCCCTAAGCAATAATTCCCAATATTTCAAACAAAACAATTTCTTTAGTATTTTTGTAATTTTTCGTTAATTTGGTGGCATTCTTTGGTAATTGTTGCATTTTTATTCGTGCATCTTAATTCATATGAAAATACAAAAATATGCATTTTTTTAGGATTTAATTCCACAATTGTAGTGTTAATTAGTTTAGAACAAAATTTAAAGAAAATTGCAAAAATAGTTTCTTTGCACTTTTAATTGTTAATTGTTGCACTTATCAAAGTTTTAAATAATTTTAGGAGTTAAATAGTTTAATTAGGTCCTTGTTTTGTTTTAGCATTTTATAAAATCAGAAAAAAAAAATATATAATACAAAAATGAAAGCAAAACAAAAATGAAAAAGGGGACTATTAAAATAAAAGAAAGTGGGGCTTGATAAGAAGACCAAAATTGGGCCAAAATTGGCTTAGCCCAAATTAAAAACCCCCCAAATCCGCCTGTTAGCCCAAAAACCCAACCCATTAACCCGATCCAGGTCTGCCCCCCCTCCTAAACAACGTCGTCTAGTAACTTTCAATCAGGACCGTCGAGGTTTTTTTTTAATCTAACGGTCCTGAAGCCTAGGTTACTAAGTATATATGTCCGAACCCCTGTACCCCCCCCCCTCCCCCCGTGTCGTCTCTCTCATTTCACCCCAAAACAGAGCCCTGTAACGCCGCCGTGCTCCGCCGCCGGAAATCGCCTCACGGCGGCGGCTAGCCTCTGTTCCCGTCCAAATTAACACCCTTAAATCCTTTTCTCCTCCTCTTTCCATATCTGGCCTTAGATTCACTCAAAACACAGTCGAGCTGCTCGAATATTGGATCGAAAACCTCCGGCCAAAACGCAAAGTCATCCAAATCCAACCAAATGAACACCCTAGGATCGCCCTGTTCTCCTCTTTCAAACCCCCAAACCCTGTCCTTCGAATCTAACCAGAAGTGCTCGAATATTAATTTGAAGTTTTCCGGCCATGATGCCACTCCGTCCAAACCACGCCAAATTAGCACCAAATCATCCCATCTCTTCCCTCATCCCAAATTTCCACTTGGTGTCCGTCGAATATCTCTGGAATTTGTCAAATCGTTAATCTAGGGTTTTTCGAAATCAGGTCTGTTTGGAGACTCATATGCTCGATTGACTGTTAGCTAATGTTACATGTTTATTTCAGACGAAATAAACACGTGACATTAACTGAAAGCCAAATTCGAAGATAGTCAGTTGAATGCTCAAAATTAGTAAGTTTTTGTTCGACTCTGTTTTTGATTCTGTTCAGTATGTGTTTCATCTCGCTCTTGTAATTGTTCTTAGCTTTAGTTTAATTTTGTTTGGTTGGTTTAATCCTGTCTTGCTAATTTTAGGTTTTAGTTTAATTTTTCGTTTTGAATCCGTCTTGCTAAATGTTTGGTTTCAGTTTATGGTTCATTGTTATAATCCTTAATTCTTTATTAGCCATCTTAGTCGATTCTGTTTAGGCTTTGTTGATTTTAATTTTTGTTCTAATGTTTGATTTGTTAGTCTAGTCAGTTTAGTCTAGTTTAATCAGTAATTATCATTGGTAATGCCTTAATTCAGTTTTTAGTATTAATTAGCTGTTAGGTTTAGTTTAGAATGGTCTGGTTTAATCAGTAATTCCAAGAGGGTTCAAAGGGTAGTTTAGGCGTGGAAAAGGGTAGTTTCATTAAGATTGGTAAAATCAAAACTAAGGCAAGGATAGAATAGGAATTGTAATGGGTATAGACCCTTCTAGAATGGGCTTTAGTATAGATTTCAATAAAATAGGTGTAGTTACTTGTGTAACAAGTCAGAAAATAAAGGGTAAAAGATAGAATTAAAATAGGGACTAATGGGTAAAGGGAAAATCTGAAATTGGACCCTAAGTTCACCTATAAATAGGCATTCATTTGCCTTGATTCACAAGTTTCAGTCTCTAAAAATCCCCCCCCCCCAAAATAGTCTATAGTTTCAGATTCAAACACCTAGATCTAGAATTGGAAATCTCTCTTAGAACGGAAACTTTTCAGGAAATCGGAAAAAAGAGGAAAAAGCAACAGAAAAATAAAAAAAAAAACACTGTTTCATTAGAGTTTTTCTTCAATCAAGTTTGAATTCCATCATCTCAGTCGGATTTCCAACTCAGTTAGGATCCAAAAATGGTTTACAATTCTTGCTGGTATTCTGTAATCGCGTTTTGAAGGTTTTTGAGTCAGTTTCAAAGTGAATATGATCTGTTCGAGCTGGTTATATTGACTGTGCATTGGATGTGTTAATCACTGGGTTCATAGCTGGGTTTATGAGGCTGTTTTGGTTCTAGAATTGCTTTTGTTGTTGCTGTTTAACATTGCTGCTTGTCCTTGGCTGCTGCTGACCTCTCCTTTTCTTATTACGTTTCAATTTCCAGGTATTCTCCTTGGCCTCATCTGAACTGTGAAGGATCCATGTAGTTTTGATTTGGAGATTAAATTATGAAGTGCTGGAGTTGATTTGTGAATTTATCTGTTTTTGTTTGGTGTTAAAGTGCGAAACAGTCACGTTTACAGGAAATTCTGTGTCGTTTGTAACAAGTGGACTATTTTTGACTATCATTTTGTATTAGACTATTAATTAACCCAGGAAATTGGTGTTCAGTAACTATGTGAACTGTTAATATTGGCAATGGCATTAGCATAAAAATGGACTCTAGGTCCTCATATGTGATTGAGTATGTACTTGAGATAATACTTAAAACAGAAAATTGAATGCAGTTTGGTTGCATGTACTTGAGTATAAATTCAGGGTGTAAGTTAGTTTGCATGCTGTAATTTTTTGGATTCATTGATCGTTGCAAGCAATGAAGCTTGAGTTCTAAAAAACAATCATTCACGGCTTTGATATAGAAATCAAAAAATAAAAACACGCAAATAGCTTGAATAACAAATTGCTTTGTTTAATTGAATCGTGATTGAATTTTCGTAACTAAAAGGATTTGAACCTCAAAGCGTCTGTGAATCAGCTAATTTGGACTATAGGTTGACATGGGGATTTGTCTTACTGGGCTCGAACGCCAAGCCCAAATGGCCGCCTGCAGCTTTCAGGCCCACGGTTGGCCTGCCCTTTGTGCACACTTGGGATAATGATTTCTTTATATGGGTTGTGTTCAAGGCCCAAAATGATTAAAGATCTGAATTCATGTGAGTTCATGAACACAAGTATAATAATTCGTAAACAATGTTGAATTAGGGTTTTTCTTATTAGAGATGAATGAAATAGAAATCGTAGTTGCTTTAGATTTGCCTTTTAAATAATAAATAAGGTGAGCCTCACCAAACAAAAAATACATAAATTGCGGGGCCCTCAATAAATGTTTATATAAAAATATTTAGATTTCGGGACGAGCCGTTTAGCGAATTTCACGGTTTTCCCCAAAGATGATAACGTGTAGTTGCTTTAGGCGCGTATTTTAATAATATTACTTTCCTAAATTCGGGTGCACATTTATGTGACCCAAATCCGAATCTCCACGAAGTCGAAATGTGTTAACAATCACGGATGCACTGGTGCGACGTGGTTCGAGATGCATTTTCCCGACGTTGCAATTCTTATAAAAATAAAAGTAATAAAAGCGGTTTACTAATAAAGGCACATGAGTTTGGACATGTTTTGAAACCAGATAAATCAAATATGACAGTTGAGCGACCGTGCTAGAACCACGGAACCAGGGAATGCCTAACACCTTCTCCCGGGTTAACAGAATTTCTTACTCGGATTTCTGGTTCGCAGACTGCTAACAGAGTCATAATTTCCTCGATTCGGGATTCTAAACCGGTGACTTGGGACACCATAAATCTCCCAAGTGGCGACTCTGACTCTTTTAAATAAATGAATCCCGTTCCGATTGTCCTTTAAGTGGAAAAACTCCTTTACGCCCTTACAGGTGTAGGAAAAAGGAGGTGTGACAATCATCAACAAAAGTAAGGCCTATCATTCAAGACATTAGTACACATATGAGCAATTTGGGAATCCTAAGCACATAGAGGTTTTTCGTAAACTTTGGCATAACAAACTTCGTTCAAACTTGACTTGGAGTCTTAACATTTTATGACACACAGTCCATACGTTGAACATATTCTCGAGTGATAACATATCATGGTGAAAGCATTGGAATACATATTGTTAGGAAAAAAAATTTCAACACAAGCACATTCGGAATAGCAATTTCTATAATGATTATTTTGGGACTTACACCGATTGCATGAACACCATAGGATTAAATTCTAAGAACAGGGGGTTTTATCCATACATACCTCAATTGAGCTTCTTTTAAAACTCTAAGATGTTCCGGAATATTAGCAACTTCAATCTATTTTAGCAATATTACAAAATTGAACCAATAATTAGGAAAACGATCATGATTCCAGCTCACTTGAGCATTTTATCAAATACTATGTGTGTATTAAGGTTTCAAGGCCCCTTTTTATGAAAGATTTCATCATCCTACAACCCACTCTTTACCATTTTTAGCCCACAATATTCCTACACTCTTTCATTACACATGCATGCAAGATAAGCAACTCTCATCCCCATGAACTATCTTACTAATTTCCCATTCTAGTTACATTTCGAAATTAAGAGTTTGGGTGAGAGAATCTTACCTCGTAGGATGAAGACCTAGTGAACTCTTCTTAAAAATTCCTCAACTTTGGGAAAGAATTGATGAGTGATGAGCCTAGGAACTCCCCTTCTCTCCCTATGGTATCCTCTCTCTAGAAATATCAGCCTTTACCTTCTAAAATGATTCTCAAAGGAGTTATATTAAGATGGTTCGGGTTCAAAAATTAGAAAAATAAGAGCCCCTACACAAATATGCGGTCGCATACGCGACCGCATAATGCTTCTGCGGTCCGCAAAATGGGCCGCATAATTGGCTCTCCGAAGCTAACATTTCTACTTCAGTCTGCGACCAGTATGCGATCCGCAGAACTACCATCTGAAAAATCTCAAGGTTGGATATGCGATCGGAGTGCGGCCTGCGAAATAGTTATGCGGTCGCATAATGGGCCGCAAAAATGACATAAAAATGGACAAAAATACTACCTCACTATGCGGCCATTCTGCGGCCCGCGGAGTGATTATGCGGCCGCATAATGAGCCGCAGAAATGCACACTTCTGCAACACATTTTCCTTGAACTCTTTATCATACTGTTCAACCTAAAAGGGTCCAAGCCGCGAGGAATTTATACTATTTTTAACCCATATGCCTATCTCGGCACCACAAATTTCAGGGTTTTTAGGTAAGATTTTACGGGGCTTTACATCCGACTACTTGATTATCAGTCTCAAGAGCTTCAGCCTCTTTCTTGATTTCAGGATCTTCATCCCCCACTATGCTAGACTAAGAGATACACTTCTCTAGAGAGTCCCCTACAAGCTTAGCAAACTTGTACTTTTCAGCTAACTACCCAACAACATTAAGATTGAAGCACGAGTATGAAGATGCTTCATCACTAGGATATTTCATCATTCTCTTCATCTAGAAACCACCTTCTCATTACCCAGTCTGATCATGAGTTGCCCCTCATAGATATCAAGAATCGCTCTGCCCGTGCATAGAAATGGCCTCCCTAGAATTAGAGGCACCTCTTGTTCACTTTCATGTCTATCACAATAAGTCTATGGGAAACACAAACTTTTTCACCCGTACCAGAATAGCTTCAATGATTTCCTCAGGTATGATGGTGGTCTGGTCAGCCAGTTGTAAGGACACTAGTATGGACTTGATCACTCCAAGCTCACCTTTAGTTTTCTGAATACAGACAAAGGCATCAGATTTATAGATGCACCAGAGTCACATAAGGCCATTTCAAATTTCTCACTCCCCAAAGAGCATGGTATGGTGTAGCTTCCTCAATCCCCACACTTTGAGAAATTTTATTTTGTAATATGGCACTATAGTGGGAGTTCAGCTTGACCACTGTTGTTTCCTCTAACTTCCTCTTGCTAGAAAAGATCTCCTTCAAGATTTTAGCATAAGCAGGCATCTGAGTGAAAACCTCTGTGAAGGAATGTTCACATATAGTTTCTTGAGAATCTCTAAGAACCGCCTAAAGCACTTGTCTAATTTTACCCACTCAATCTTTTGAGGGAATGGTAGAACTGGCATGTGTGTACTCTCTTCAACCTCCTTTTGCACATCATTACTCTCGCCTTTTTGTTCTCCACTCTTTTGCTCCTCTATTGTGTCAGTCTGCTTACTCACCAACTCTAATCTAGTTTTCACAATCGGATCTGTCAATATTTTTCTACTTCTCAGACACGTAGGTTTATTTGTTTCTTTCAGGTTCTTCTCAATGTCAGATGGTAGAGTCCCAAGATCCCGCTTAGATAACAAGTTAGTAGTTTTCTTCACTTGTCTCTCCAAATTTTGAATAGTAGGATTGTGAGTATCAAACCTCTCGTCAAACTTGTTGATGAAAGTCTTCATGAGATCTTCCATACTGGACTGATTTGACTATTGTGGCTGGTATTATTGCTTCAGCTGATTCTAAAAACCTAGAGGTCCTTGAACCTGAGGTCTAGGATTATTCTATCGCCACGAGTTTAGACTCCCATTAGGTGAGCTCCATGAGAAACCTGGATGTATTTGACCCATAATATTGAAGTTGTTTCCACCTAGGAGTTTCCTCTATTATAGTTCCCCATAACATTCACTTCCTCAGCTGAAGCTTGGCATTCATGAGTCGGGTGTTCCACTCCACAAAAAACACATGTTGCTTATGGCTCACTCTATACCTTAGCTATGGTCAACTTCCTGATTTCTTTTTCTATGGAGTCTAGTTGAGCTTGCACATATGTGTTAGAATCCACTTGGTGTATCCCAACTGATTTTTTTCTGTCGTTACTAGTCATTTGTTAGCATCTTCCGACAATTCATCAAGAATCAATACAATCTCCTAAGTTTTTTTCTTCATTAGTGGACCTCCTACTACATTAATCAGAGTTCTTCGTGACGAAGGATTCGGTCCATCCCAAAAATCTTGGAGTTGCATCCATAAGTCAATCCCATTATATTGACATCTTCTCACTATCTCCTTGAATCTTTTCCATGCTTCGAAGAACATTTTACTGTCCTTCTGACAGAAGTTATGGATATCCCTCTTGAATTTCCCCGATTTTGTAGATGAGATGTATTTGTAGAGAAACTTTTTCGTCATGTCTTCCCATATTCCGATAGACCCTGTTGGTAAGCTTCACAGCCAATGCTTTGCATCATCCTTCAGTAAAAAGGAGAATTCCCTTAAATAAACTGCATCTACTGACACTCCATTGTACTGGAAGGTATTCATGATTTTCTCAAAATTCTTCAGGTGAGTGTTTGAATCTTCATTCACATTGCCTCTGAAGACACAATTATTTTGGATGGTTTGAAGCAAGTCTTGCTTCAGTTCAAAATTATTTGTTGCGATGGGTGGAAGTTTGACACTCGACAGTCCCTGATTGTAGACTGGTCTGGCATAGTCTCGCTATAATCTACTAGCACTGGGTCCCAAATTCGCAAATGAATCTTCATCAGCTCTCAGAGCTGCTTCTAAAGCTGCCCGTGCTCCTGCTTCTTGTTGTTGGGCTACTTTTTTTGTAGCCAAATCAACTATATCATCACCATTTTTAGTCATGTTTTCTTGGGTCGAAGACTGCCCCAAGAAATTTTCGGTGAGTTCTCTCCCTTTTCTCAGGTGTCGCAGACGTTTCTCCAACTTCGAGTCGTATGACTTTGAAGAGGATCGAGTCATACACCAGAGAAATTAAACTTGTTACCTGCAAACAAGTGAGAAAACGTTAATATGTATAAAAAATTGGTTTCTGAATTAGCACCAAAAAGTATTTTGAACTCTAGTGATTGTCAATACTCCGCAACGGCGCCGAAAATTGACAAGCGCAAAACACAACACGTAAATTAATGCACGCTAGCCAAAATTTAATTATTGTCTCCACAATAGATGTAAATAATGTTCAAATGATTTTCTAGATAACTACTATCCAGGATGATTAACACTTTGATTGGAGTGATTATCAACTACAATTAACTACAAAAGTTAAAGTAATTATCATTTGATCACGGAAAACCAGAGTTGAGCAACTCAAAAAATATCAATATAGGAGAAGCAAGGGCTGTTAACGAAACAGGTGCAATAGTGCAATTTTCTCAAAGTAGGAATTTATCTCAATTTTTAACATCTAGACTTGGTTCTCGACCCCCAAACGTGATTCCAGTTCACTTTCATGGGCAGACTTCAAAACTCCAAATCATTCATTTTAGCTCTAAAATTGCCTCCTAACGTGGAATCACTTCCTACAAAGCATAATGCAGGTAATAAGTATAAAACATCGTCATTTAAACTCAAACACAAATAAAATGCAGTAATTGAAATACAACACATAGCTAAAATACGGGGTCCTCTTTGAATCCACCGTGGAAGATGATCCATGAAAAGAAAAAGCCCAGGCGACAACTACTATTCCTTCTCGGTCAGTTTCTACGCTCCAAATCAACCGACAACACCAATTTGGCCGCTTTCCTTCACCCATCTTTCACCTTGTTAATTGTAACAACATATATTCTTTTTTTTTAGAGACAAGATGAGTGAGTATGCATGCGTACTGCAGTGAAATACGTGTACATGCACTAAAATTTGTCATAGTTCACATATATTATCAACAATCTGCTCGTCGAAATTTCAGATAAGTAGGAAAATACAAAATAGGAGATATTTTAAATCGAAGCAGCTGTAAATTAGAATTATATAAAATATATTACACTGTCTGTTTTGTTTTCATCTCAAAATTAGGGTGTTCAAAATCGAACCGTAACTGTTAGTCGAACCGAACTGATGGTTTATCAACTTATTGGTATCGGGCTATCGGGATAATGGTTGATAAACGGATTGAGATTTTATTATTAATGGCTTAACGGTTTGGAGACGGATTTCTCAATTTTCTTATCGGATAAACCGTTAAGATTTTTTTATTTACACTTTTATATGGGATCAACAGAAGTTACATGAGTATTATCTAAAAATAAATCTAAAAATGCCTTCAAGTTTATAGTCAAGTTTTGTAAGTGTAGGAGATTCAGATTGTATATAAGTTTTCAATCAGTTTGACCAGTTTTCCTTTCTCTTTTTTGATACGGAAAAGGGTCATATTTATCCCTATATTATCGAAATAAGTTATATCTACCATCCGTTTAAGTTTCTCGTTAAAAATAACCTTACCGTTATACTTTCGGAGTAAATTACCCCCACACGTTTAATCCTTTTTCAAAACTTTAAAATACACGTGGTATGATCTGATTGTTAGACCCAGCCCACCTTTTCATTTTGAACAACCCGACTCAAACCAAATAACTCGACTCCCCCCCCCCCCCCCCCCCCAAAGCCATATTCACATCTTGGAGCGGGAAAATATTATCTGAAAAATATGAACATCCTCTTCTCTCACTTGTTCTCACATTGAACTCCCAATATTCAGGTGGCTCTCCAGCGAATCCTCTTTCTCTATCGCTTTGACGAAGCTGTGCAGATATGGGTCAACATAATAAAATCGTACCAGCACGAGAGCATCAAATCAACGCTTATTCCCAGTCTCACTTCTATTCTTATCATCTATTTTTCATCTCTGGTTTTTCTTTAATCTATTGCAAATGTACAATAGAAAGTTATGGGTAAACAAATTCGTAAGTTCGTGTTAAAAGGTTAAGAAAAAAATATGTACTGTATAAAAGAATGGCCTGCTTTCATAATAACATAAGAGTTGGTCTTTTAGATAAATTGAATTGCATTTTCATTACAACACCTGAGAATAAAATAATCTTGAATCTCTTTTCATTCTCAATATCTTCTTTCGTTCAGATGAGACTGAACTTTGGATATTCAATACATGCCTACGGGCTGATTCATCTTTGCCAAAAATTTAGAAGACTATTTGCTTAAAATCTTTTCTACTGAAATACTGCTCTTCATTGCCTTTCAGCATTTGCCTTTCCCTCTCAATTTCCACTCTCAAATCTAAGAGCTCGGCAGCAAGATACTTGGCAAAACGAGCACCATGACCTTTCATAAGCTGTAAATAAATCAGTGAATGTGTAAACAAATCGTTATACCAGCAACAAATAACCTTTCCTCATCATCCCATTTCAGAAGCTGTAAACAAATCACAAAGAAAGGTGAGGGGCTTCGGGCGGGGCAGGTTGTTTAAAATGAACGGTAGAGTGGATCTTTTACATTCAATCAGATCGTGCCACGTGGGATTTTTAAGTTTTGAAGAGAGATTTAACGTTTGGGGGTTAATTATAATCCCAAAGTACAACACTAAGGTTATTTTTAATAAGAAACTGAAACGGAGGGTAGATATAACTTATTTTCGATAGTAGAAGGATAAATATGGCCCTTATCCGTTTTTGATATGAAACAGGATAGCTATGCAACCAAAAGAAATACTTATAAACTGCAGGGCAAACTATAGAGTGTTAACAGATTCTATCATGTAGCAACAAATGTTAACAAGCCTGGTAAACTAAATAGGGGATGGAACTTATAGTCGAGTTACTTTATCAGGTTGGCCGTTTGGTATTTACAAGACTAGGATTGTTCAAGAAAATTCTATTTGTTTTAGCCGATAAACCGTCTGATAATCGCTAATCCGATACCAATCTGTTCGTTGTCTTATTGGATGGCCAGCGGATTACTACATTTATAATACGATAACCAACAAGTTGAACCGTTAAGCGTAATTATCCATCTGATTCGCCTGATAAGCACCCCTACTCAAAATAGAACCATACTCGAAGCGAAGTACAATTAAACATTAACGAAAAGAAAAAAAGTTCAATTTTATATTATTGACCAATTCAAAACCATGTGTCGAAATATCAATTCTAGCAACCATCCAAAGACTCAAATGTCAAAATAATTACTCCCTCGGATTCACTTTAATTAAATTTTTGGTTTTTTCTATACATATTAAGGAATTTACCTTTTAGTATTAATTAATAATAAAATTGATCATATTATTCTTAATTTGTTTTGAAAATATAACAATTACTCATATGCTCTTTACTCAAAAGATAACTTTTAAAAAAAAAATTCTTCTTAATATTTGAAAAAATCAAATATTATAAACAATAAAGATAAAAAAAAAAAAAAAACTCAATTAAAATGGACGGAAAGAGTAATAGAAAAGATTTCAACATATCGTGTGTCCCTTCGGACAACAAAAAATTACAAAAATTTCGTGAAGCAAAATTTAATTCAAACTAAAGTAAAACGTGCCAAATCCACCTCCACCATCTCTAAAAAACCAACGGTCTCAAAGCCACCATCGACACCCGCCACTTCCGCCATCATCGCACCGTCCACAACCACCGGAGAACGCTGATTTTCAAAAATCAATCAGATAATGTCCACTCTTTACACTCCTCTAATTTTCACCATAAAAACCCCCAAAACCACCCTTAAAGCTCACACTTTTCTTCCTTCTTCATTCTCAAAGCCTAAGCTTCGAAAATTCCCCAATTTCTCGGTTCAATCCTCCAGTGACCCGGAAAAAGCGACCGGTATTGAACCGGACAATGATAAATCCGACGATAAAACGACCGGCTTCGTTGATGAATGGGGAGAGAAGTCGGAGCCGGAACCCGAGCCGGTTACGAAGTTAACGGACTCGGACCCTCCGATAAATGAGGATGAGTGGGGTAATAACGGCAGGCCAGCTGTAGATGTGAGTGGTGGAGAAGACGGGAAGCTTCTAGAACTGAAAAGGTGCTTTGTGGATACAGTTTATGGGACGGATTTCGGGCTTCGGGCTTCATCCGAGATGCGGGCCGAGGCTTTGGAGCTCGTTTCTCAGCTGGAGGCATCAAATCCTACCCCCGCACCAACTGAGAGTGAGTTGCTTGATGGGAATTGGATTTTAGTGTGAGTTTTTTGCTTCACTGCTTGTTTGTTCATTTTTTACTTTGATTTCGCCATTTGTTACGTTTTTAGTATGAAAGTAGCTGAGTTTTGATATTTTTTTGTCAGCAAAAAGTGGTTTAAGTGACAGTGCAAATTACATTTTCTAACAAATTGATATTCGTTTCTTGAGTGCTTTTATTAAAGGGTAATTCGTAGTTTTCGGTAGTCAATGTGATCTCTAAGGGAGAAGACGTTGATCAAATCGGTAGTGGCATGCTTATGTTGAGCATGGACACCACAGAGCAAGCTGCTCTCCTAGGCGGTATCTTAATTCCAGGTGCATGGCAGAAGTTAACCTACAATGTAGGCATTTGCACCTAAAGCAGCCTAGAAGAAAGCTAGAATTCCCTGGTGAGAGTTCAGTATACGATCTGGATAGGTGCATCAACATAGTTTTTAAGAGGGAACTTGAAATATGCCTTTAAATAAGCACCTTGTGAGGTCCATTTTAAAAAAAAAGAGTTGCACTCCAAAAAATAAACTTTGCTTTCTCATAAAGCATATTGTACTGAGTAATTAGCTCCACATAAGGGATAGGACTTAACCATTAGGGCATTTGTCGCATAATATCTCATTTGCTTGCTCATACTGTTACTTTATAGATGGTCATGACTGCATTTTTTGGAGCTTCCTTGAAGCAAAGTTTTTGGTAGGAAATGGCAGTCGGCCCCTTCATACCCTCCACCCTCCTAAAAGGAAAAAATTCAAATTTTCTTCTCGTTTTAATCAAATTCCTTTAAACTATCAAGGGTGGAAGTGCTTTGACTAACTTCCTATAAAAGGGGAATCTCCGCTGTATAGTTGTTTGTTTTCATTGTTATTATAACTATTATGTAGTGGTGGTGGTTATTGCTATTTGTTTTTTGTTATTATTTCCTTCTACTTGGAAAATAGAGTTGTACTAAGTATTGAAAGTTAAAATGCTTGGAAATAGTGAGACTTTTTCTTAATAGTTTTGAAGAACAATTTATAGGATTAGATCTGTGATCTTAAGATCCACTGACATTTACTGTCTTAGTTCACGTATCACAGAAGTAAACCTAAAGGTTGAAGATGTGCTTTCTAAAACTTTATTTCTATAACATAGTATAATAGAAAAATCCATTGGGGTATAAATATTGATGGTTTTTTTTATAACAGATAATTGTTATGCATCAGTCAAAGTTTATTAATTCATAAATCTTTTTGAAGATTTCTCCAAGCTCTTATCAAGAGGCCTGTCTATCGGGCATCTTCATATTTCAAATCGTCCCACGAACAGCCTTGTATTCTAACTGCCACCACTATCTTCTGTAAAATTTTGGAGCTCACCTCCAGGAACTACTTTTATCCAAGTAGGCTTTGCTGATCTTGGATGGATTTTCAAACCTCACAACATTACTTTTATTGTCAAACCATGGACAAAGCAGTGTTTGGAAAAGCGATCGCTTCGTCGCTTTAAGCGCAAAGCGATGCGAAGCGACATGGTATCGCTTTTTACTGCTTGAGGTGATGCGATCGTGTGAAGCGCACGCTTCAGTGAAAAAAGCGACAAGGCGACGAAGCGAGTGAAGCGATCGCTTCTTTTAAAAATTCGCAGCTGGGCCCTTTTTTTTAAAAAAAAGATTGGGTCTGTTTGTAAATTATACAAAACAGACCCCTAACCTCGCTTCTGTAATTGCTTGAAAAAACAGAGACCTCTTCTCTCTTCTTCATCGACAAAACTAGGGTTTCCAGGTAAGTTTCTTCTCCTTTCTTCTCATTTTTTTCTTTCTTCTTTCTTTCTTCTTCTTGTTCCCTTCCAGATTCTGCTCTTTATTTCTTTCTTTTTCCTTCTTTCTTCCTTTTTCTTCTTCTCTTCTCTTTTTCACTTTTTCTCCTCCAGCGTCTGCACAGCTAGGGCAGGCGCTGGTTTTCTTTTTTTCCTCCCTTTTATTCTTCTTAATTTTAATATGTATTTTAGTTTATAAAATTACTTATTAAATATATGTGTTATATCTTTCAGTTTATTTGATTTTTTAATGTGCATTTCAGTTTAAAAAATTAATTATTTTATTTATGTTATATTTTCAGTTTATTTGATAATTTTATATGTTTGTGTGTGTGTGTGTGTGTGTGTGTGTGTGTATATATATATATATATATATATATATATAAGACTTAGTTTATTTGATTTTTTTAATGTGTATTTCAGTTTGTAAATTAATTATTATATATATTATATGTATTTTCACAATTGCGCTTCACTTCAGTGAAGCGTGCTTCGCTTTTGAAGCGAGGCGAGCCCCTGTCGCTTTTTTGCGCTTCGCGCTCTCAAAAACACTGGGACAAAGTCTTCTCGATTACAACCCTCAAAATGAATTTTTGTACAGGATTCTGGGAAGAGATTATGATCGACATTAGGCATATTCACATTTCGAATTGTCTGCAAACAGCCCTCTGCTTCTAGCTTCTATGACAATTTTCTGTAAATATTTGAGCTCACCTGTAGGAGTTTTTGCTTTTTTTCTACGTAGGCCTTGTTGACATTGGATTGATGTCTTCTCGATTACAACCCTCAAAATGAATTTTTGTACAAGATTCTGACAAGAGATTATGATCGACATTAGGCATATTCACATTTCGAATTGTCTGCAAACAGCCCTCTGCTTCTAGCTTCTATGGCAGTCTTCTGTAAATATTTGAGCTCACCTGAAGGAATTTTTGCTTTTTTCTAAGTAGGCCTTATTGACATTGGATGGATTTCCGAGTGTTGCATCATTCCTTTCACTGTTTAACCATAGGGAAAATCGCTATCAGCAAATACTACACTCATTATGAATATCCTTTAAAGATCCTGACAAGAGATAATTATATATAATGGCGTTCCAGATTCCCACATTATGTTCTATCATGAAACTTCCATTCTGTAACTTCTGTAGCTTTGTGCCTTTTTATGCTAGCATGAGTTGCTAATCCCTAACAAAAACAGTGCAACTATTTGAGTGGTGCTCTAATTTCACCTCGTGCAATTATTCAGACAAGAGTTAACTTATCTTTGTTAACCTGAAAAGTGTATTTTTGTAAATAGTTCCCAAGTGTTAACTGGATGCTGATATTGATTTCAATGAGATAAATGCAATCTTACCTTAATGTTAACACTGAACAATGTAATCTTTTGTTATGAAATTTCACACAGAAACTGATTTGAAGTAAATGCTAAGTGATGTATTTTGCAGCAAATAAATCTCATTTTTCTTCCTCAACGTGTCAGGTTCACAGCATTTTCTGAGTTGTTACCTCTTCTTGCTGCGGGCAGCATTCCTCTGGTGAAGGTAGAAAAGATTAGCCAAGGCATAGATACAAGCAACTTTACTATAGAGAACTCGACTACATTATCAAGCCCTGTAGCCACCTTGTCTTTTAGTGCAACTGCCACTTTTGAAGTTCGAAGCCCCTCTAGAATACAGGTACCATCTCGACTATAATCTAATTTCTTTAGAAAGCTACTAACAGCAATATCATGGACAAAGAGAAAGAAAACGAGTTAGTAGTTCAGCCAACGGTTAAGTTGGAATTTATGAATTAATTGTGCAAGATATCAGGAAATTGTAGAGGGTCATGATTCTTTTCTTGATAACCTTCCTTAGAGTATTTTTGAGAGATTTTTAAATTTTCCTTCCGCATTTGGCTGCCAACTGCTTTCTTTTGCAGGTTGAATTTAAGGAAGGGAATTTTAAACCTCCAGAGATAAAATCAAACATTGAGCTGCCAGAAAATGTGGATGTGTTTGGGCAAAAGATAAGTCTCTCTCCAGTGCAGCAATCTCTAGGTCCTCTGGAAAATGCTGTGGCAGGCATAGCACGTACTATTTCTGGTCAGCCTCCTCTCAAGATCCCAATTCCAGGTGAAAGGACAAAATCTTGGCTTCTCACGACATACCTTGATAAGGATCTGCGGATCTCCAAAGGAGATGGAGGGATTTTTGTGCTTGTTAAGGAAGGGAGTTCTCTTCTATATTAGTAGAGGTACCCGTAATCCTGTATTGTGATTTCCAGAGGTCTTACGAACTGCAGGTGGTGTCTACTGCTACATCAATTTAGTGCAGTATGTAGAATTTAACCCACCTTAGCTGTAAAGTGAGACACAACTTGATTTTATTAATGAGATTCTACTGTAGCTATTACTTGCAGATTGAAGGTGGCAAGGATGAATATCCACATGCAATGCTGTTAGTGTTATTCAAATTCTCGTTGAATTTGGATTGGCCAGTTAAGAGAGCCTACATTGCTCTTCTTTCTTTTGATGTCAAATCTGTGTTCAACTGCAAAATGGTAATCCCAATTGTGTTAAAGTAAATAGGCTTTTGGCAGGAAATATGTTTAGAATGCTTGAATACTACTGAATAAATGCATTCATCTTAGATGGAGCCGCATGAAATTACTTTAAACAGGTTTAGCCCAAATTGCCATCCTCCCCTGTTAGATAATCTAAAGTTTGTTCTAGAAGTTACTCAGTAGTTTAATCTTTTGGAGGTCAATCACTTATTTCAGCTTATGTGGAAGAAAATAACCTAACAATTACTTATTTTATTTGGAAATAAACCTAATTCTAATTTGGCAGCAACTCATACATGAACTCATGAAGATGCCCTTCTCACTTGTTTTGAGAAGACTGCAAAAGTAGTAGCATTTCATATTCTCTGTCAATTTTCACTTGGATTTAATACATTGACAGTTTGTAGTTTGACCTCTTATAGCAGATTAGTTACCATTGTTATTAGGTTATCATAGGTTATCTATAATTACTTTAGAAGGACTTGATTGTATAAATATATCTTACACCTTGAGTGAATAAAACTTGAACTCTACGCACTTAGCTATCAGAGATCTTACTGATATGCAAATTCAGAAAGAAGGGTACCCTGGTAAACTGAGTCTAAGATTGAGTGCCGAGTTAGCCTTGAAAATCAAAGTTGAACTTTTCTTTGTACTCCAAATTATGATAGTAGTACTTGAAATGCTCAAGTTATTCCTTTCTCTAAGTCAACTATATTGTTGCTTTACAACTAAGTCAAATTAAGACTTCACTTTTCCAAGAACTGTTGTTCAAAGCAGACTTGAGAGTTGAGCATTCTCCAGTCAATAACAAAATCTGAGGTCTTGTTTCTGATACGAGATTTAATTTGGCAGCAGAACAAGGTTGTACGCGAAGCTTGCGGAGTTGTACCTGATCGTTAAGTTAGTTAGTACAGCGGGTCAGTAGAAGTTTGTATTTAGAACACTTTAGTCCACTAATAGTTTTAATGTAAGTTCTGATAATTACACATTTACCCGGCCGAGTATTATAAGTTAGCAATTAGAGTCCTGCAGAGTTAGTTATAGAGTTTTGTCCTCTAGCTAGTAGTGGAGGCATAAATACCCTGTAATTGCAGTAGCTAATTATGAATGAAATATTCCCTTTTTAGTTTTCTTCTTCTTTACTTCATTAGCTGTAGAATTTTGCCCTAAAATCTAACTGCCGCAACAGTGGTATCAGAGCATCTTCCCGGCTCTGTGGAAGGATGTCGACTGAGATGAACGAGATCATGAACATGATGCAAAAAATGTCTACAGAAATGTCCAGCTTTGTAGCCAGGCAGAACCAACTCGAAGCTAACCATGAGCAGGTTTGCAGAGGCCAAGAAGAGGCTTTGAATGAAATCAGAGAAGTACTCAATGAAGTCATTCATGGAGGCAAGAGACCTGAGCGAGACAAGAATACTAACAATGGAGAGGAGCTGTACTCTCCAAACGACAAACCCTTTGAATTTGGTGAGTTAGCTACTCCTTCAATTACTGGGATTAATGCTTCTTTAGGAACCAGTGGAGTGGTAATGTCTTCTACTCTTCCTCCTGTTAGTGAGCCCATACAGACCTCTACACATCTGCAACTAGCTGGACCTAGTCACCCTTCTTTAGGCTCCATACCCCATAGACCTTCTTTACCAAATCAGACATCACAGCCATTTCATGCCCAAAGCATTCAACCAAACTATTCATCACACCTAAGAGTTAACCAGATATTACCCCAGCCATATATTGGTCCACCTGATCTAACTAGATCTGCATACCCATATCAAACCCAACCACCAGGACATATTAATAAACATTTAGTACCCCCACACCTGCCCAATCACCCGATGCATTACCCTCCAGCATATAATTTCCCAAACACTCATATACCTCCATCACTATATCATCAACTTCCCTACGTGCCTCAACCTCCAACACCACCACCTTATAAGAATTCACCTACACTCTATCAGAACACACCTGCCAATCCTACTCAACAACAAGCCCATAACAACCATAATGTTCCCTTACCAAGAATTCTATTCACCAAGTACTCAAAGGTGGAGTTCCCTAAGTTTGATGGGGAGGACCTAAGAACATGGCTCTACAAGGTAGACCAGTTCTTTGCTGATGAAGAAGTCACTATACAGTAGAGAATGAAGTTGGTGTCCTTACATTTTGAAGGAGATGCATTACAATGGCACCTGGGGTATATGAGGAGCAGGGGGCAGTTACCTACCTAGTTGGGAGCAATACATTTGGGCCTTATGTGACAGTTTTGGTGCTGAATATTCAGACCCTATGACTGAGATAATGAGCATCAAGCACACTGGTTCTGTTAAGGACTACCAAAAGGCTTTTGTGGGGGTGATGACTAGGTTGGATATCTCTGTTGAACATGCTATTAGTATCTTTTTGCATAACCTTAAACCTGAGTTAAGTCATGCAGTTAAGGTAGGGAACCCTTGTACCTTACCCCAAGCTTACTACTTAGCAAGGCTTCATGAGGCTAGTTTTGCAGCTCAAAGTAAAGCCATCAAGGTTGCTTCAGCAGGGAGCTCTTGGCATAAGGGCCAAGCCTCAGGAAATCTGCAAAAGAACAGCAACATTGTTCCCAGAAGGCCTACTACAGCTAAATTTGATAACACCAAGAGGAGGAGACTCACTCCTGCAGAGATGGAGGAAAAAAGAGCACAAGGTTTATGTTTCTTCTGTGATGAAAAGTATGTAGCAGGACACAAATGTCAAGCTAAAAGGCAGCTGTTTTCATTAAAACTAGAAGAGAGTGTAGTGCTGGAAGAGGAAGAAGGACAAGGGGAAGAACTCATAGTGGAAGAAGAAGAAGAAGAAGAAGAAGAAGGGGAGGTAGCAGAACCCATGGAGAATTGTGCAATATCACTACAGGCTTTAAATGGAACAATGGGATACCAAACACTAAGGCTCAGGGGATTTACTGAACAACAGCCTTTAGAGGTATTCATAGACTGTGGATCAACTCATAACTTTATAGATGAGAATGTAGCTAGAAGATTGGGATGCAAAATCACCAAAATCAAGCCTCAATTGGTGCAAGTTGTAGATGGAAGAGAATTGCCAACAGACAGCATATGCAACGGATTACAGTGGTTAATGCAAGGAGTTGTATTTCAGGATGATTTTCTAGTGTTTCCTATTGGGAAAAGTGATGTAGTCCTTGGCATTCAATGGTTATGTCCCTTAAATGATATTAAGTTTAACTTTAAAAAGTTGTTGATGGAATTTGAGTACCAAGGGAAAATGTTAACCTTGAAGGGAATACAACCAAAATTTAAAGCTGTAAGGCCAAATGCATAGAAAAAATGGTGATAGGGGGATCACAACTCTTTATGGTGAAGGTAAGGGAAGCTGAACCCAATACTCAAGAGTTGAAGGAAGATCAGGGTGAAGAGCAGGCCCCTAAAATCAGAACAGTGCTTGATAAATATGCAGATGTCTTTGGGGAGCCTACTCAATAACCACCTTCTAGAGGAGTTTTTGACCACCACATTCCACTACTGGAAGGCACTACACCAGTTAACTCAAGACCCTACAGGTACTCACCCTTTCAGAAGGATGTCATTGAAACCATGATCAAGGAGATGCTGAAACAAGGGGTTATACAACACAGATCCAGTCCATATGCATCACCTGTGGTACTGGTGGGAAAAAAGATGGCTCTTGGAGATTATGTGTGGACTATAGGGCATTAAATAAGGCAACTGTGAAGGACAAATTTCCAATTCCGATCATAGAGGAGTTGTTGGATGAACTAGGAGGATCTAATGGTTTACTCCAAAATAGACTTGAGGGCAGGCTATCATCAGATAAGGATGGCAACTTCAGACATTCCCAAAATAGCATTCAAAACACATTCTGGCCATTATGAGTACCTGGTCATGCCATTTGGCTTGACCAATGCACCTTCAAGTTTCCAGGGATTGATGAATCACATCTTCCAAGACCATCTTAGGAAATTTATTCTGGTTTTTTTATGACATTTTGGTCTACAGCAAGAGTTTGGAGGAACACATACAACACCTTGAGGTAGCTTATAGATTACTGGTTCAACATCAGCTTTTAGCTAAAAAGAGTAAATGTGTTTTTGCTGCCAAAAGGGTGGAGTATTTAGGACATTATATTTCAGCACAAGGAGTGGCTACTGATCCCAGGAAAGTGGAGGCAGTGAGGACATGGCCTGAACCACAAACTGTGACACAATTGAGGGGTTTTCTGGGCCTTGCAGGGTATTATAGGAGGTTCATAAGGAATTATGGTGCCATTAGCAAACCCCTCACCAACATGCTCAAGAAGGACCATTTTACATGGAGTGAGGAAGCCAGGGAGGCCTTCAGGCAACTCAAGGAAGCACTTACTGCTGCACCAGTCCTAGCATTACCAGATTTCACACTAATGTTTGTGGTTGAGATTGATGCCTGCAACTTGGGTATTGGGGCTGTCTTGATGCAAAAGTGGAACCCCATTGCATTCCTAAGTAAAGGACTCTCCAAAAGACATCAATCTCTATCTGTATATGAAAAGGAGCTGCTAGCTTTGGTGTTAGCTGTGAGCAAATGGTCACAATACCTAACAGGGAGACTTTTCATTGTTAAGACAGACCAAAAAGCCCTTAAATTCCTGTTAGAGCAAAAGTTACACACATGTACTCAACTTAAATGGATCACTAAGCTTATGCAGTTTAACTTTGAGATTGAGTACAAGAAGGGTATAGAAAACAAGCCCCTCTCAAGGCTACCCCTGATAGAGATGGCTGCAATGACACTCTCCACTATGAGGACAGACTTGTTAGAGTTGATAATGAAAAGTTGGGACAAGGATGAAGAGCTTAAAACCATGATTCAGACCTTAAAGGAAAAAGGGGGTGAGGTTAATAAGTGCACCTTCATTCAAGGCCAACTGAGGAGGAAAGAAAGATTAGTAGTGGGTCCTGATCAACAGTTGAGAAAGGATATCATAAAGCTGTGGCATGATGCACCAGTGGGAGGGCACTCTGGAAGAGAAAACACCTACAGAAGGTTATCAGCACTCTTTTGGTGGTAAGATATGAGAGAAGAGGTTCAGCAGTATGTTAAGGCCTGTGACATATGCCAAAGGCATAAATATGATAATGCACCTTATCCTGGACTGTTATAACCCCTCAAAATTCCAGTAGCAGCATGGAGTAGTATTAGTATGGATTTTATTGAAGGGTTGCCTAAATCAAAAGGGAAGAGTGTAATTTGGGTTGTGGTAGACAGACTCACAAAGTATGCTCACTTTGTTGCCCTTTCTCACCCTTATTCTGCTCAAGATATAGCCAAACTTTTCATGGAAAACATATACAAGCTACATGGAGTACCAGAAGATATAACAAGTGACAGGGATCTTATCTTTACAAGCAAAATTTGGCAAGAATTATTTTCTATGCTGGGAGTGACATTGAACACTTCCACTTCTTACCATCCACAGATAGATGGTCAAACAGAGATAGTGAACAGATGTTTGGAGACCTACTTGAGGTGCTACTGCTCAGATTCTCAGAAGGATTGGGTCCAGTTCCTGGCTTTAGCTGAATGGTGGTACAACACCACCTTCCATTCCTCAATTCAGTGTACACCTTATGAGGCCTTGTATGGCCAACCCCCACCTCTACATCTACCATATGCTGCTGGTGACTCAGGAATGGAGGAAGTAGATAGAAGCATGTTAACTCGAGAGTTCAAGGGGCAGTTGTTGAAGTACCATCTCAAGAGAGCTCAACAAAGGATGCTGAACCAAGCCAACAAACACAGGTCAGATAGGCAATTTAAAGAAGGAGATTGGGTCTATCTTAAAATTCAGCCTTATAGACAAATCTCCATGTCAGGGAAATCCTTTTCTAAACTGTCTGCTAGGTATGATGGCCCTTACCAAATTTTGAAGAAGGTAGGATCTGTGGCATACCAATTATCTCTTCCACCTCAACTTCTTCTACACCCAACCTTCCATGTTTCCCAACTCAAACCCTGCTATGAACTACCATCCACCATTTCCCATCCCCCAGTCATTGACTTATCAAGTCCTTATTGCCCTCAACCTGAGAAGATTTTAGAAAGGAGAATGGTTCAGAAGGGAAACAAGGCTGTGGCTCAAGTTTTGATTCAATGGAAACAAGTACCAGCAAAATGTGCGACATGGGAAGATTATCAAGCATTGAGAATGCGTTTTCCTGCTTTCCTTCCTTGAGGACAAGGAAGGTTTTAAGAGGGAAGGATTGATACGAGATTTAATTTGGCAGCAGAACAAGGTTGTACGCGAAGATTGCGGAGTTGTACCTGATCGTTAAGTTAGTTAGTATAGCGGGCCAGTAGAAGTTTGTATTTAGAACACTTTAGTCCACTAATAGTTTTAATGTAAGTTCTGATAATTACACATTTACCCGGCTGAGTATTATAAGTTAGCATTAGAGTCCTGCAGAGTTAGTTATAGAGTTTTGTCCTCTAGCTAGTAGTGGAGGCATAAATACCCTGTAATTGCAGTAGCTAATTATGAATGAAATATTCCCTTTTTAGTTTTCTTCTTCTTTACTTCATTAGCTGTAGAATTTTGCTCTAAAATCTAGCCGTCGCAACAGTTTCAGAACCATTCTTTGGGCATCGTCCCTTTGGATTCTTTTCTTTGTGCTTAATTTGATCTTGTCATTTTTTCTTTCTGAGGAAAAACCAGTTTCACAATCAGTTGGTACTTGGTAATGTGTATTATCTTATAAATTTCAGCTAGAAAATAACTGAATGCATTGTTTTACGGAACAGATAAAAATGTAACCAGTTTCAGAATCCTAACTACTGTATATTTAACTTTAGATTATAAACCATATATTATTTTAAGTTAATGATTCTTGAATCGTAGATTACTCAGTCACATTTCTGGAGAAATGAGTAGTAGTAATTGTTTTGTCAATGAAGTTAATTTTTCCCGTGATAACCAATCTTTGATTTCAGTGAAATAGTAAATGAGTCAGGCTGAAAATTCCAAACCAAACAAACGCGGTAGTTGGGTTTTGTTATAAATAGAATTTTATTTATGGTGAATGTTTATATTTAGAGAGATTCTAGGGTTTATTACTTGGTGCCTAAGTCACCATCTCCCTATAAATAGAGGGTTCTATTCCATTGTAATTCATCCCATATCAATAAGAATTCTCTCTCCCTACTTTTCTCTACAATACTCTTCTTCTTCTTTTATTGTCTCATAACACGTTATTAGCACGAGACTATAACCAATTGAGTAGAAGCTTTGGGATTGAGCATAATGATGGTCAATTATTCCATGAACTTCCTTCATGATTAAATTCTGGATTTAAGGTAAGTATTTTACTTTATTTTTCTCTTTTAAATTCTTGAAATTCTATAATTTGATTTTATATACAAGCAAAGACAACAAAGTTTGATTATAACTCTAATGGAGCTTGTAAGAAATTATAACCACCTGAAGTGGTAACAACTTTCTTTATCCCGTCTTGCCATGATCAAAGTCATGTATAATCGTGAGCACAAGAAGTGAAAACCCGTTCCATTGAATTTGCTCCATTCTCATTCCCTAAGAGATGTGATAGCAGTATGTGATAAGTCTGAAAGAAGACAAAATTATTACTATGAAGGTACAATGATGTGGACGTGGGTATAGACGAAATTATAATCGTCATTATCGTGGTAATGAGAATAATAAGTTCTCAAAATAAGCCTTCACTCTATGAAGTTAATGTTTGTTATCGATTTGACATAAGATTTTGTAAAGCACATACAGATGACTATGGTCCATTCATGGTGTGAATGTGAAAACACCTGATTTATGAATACATATTCATTCTTGGAAGAATATAAATGTGCTAGTGGTAGTGAATATACCACACTCGCCTCTAAAAGGAGGTTTGAGATAATATAAGAAAATAATGTCATTATTATGGCATGAATGGTCATTGGTCACGTACCTATTGTACGCCAAAATATTTTGGTAATGTGATTATTAAAAGACAACAGTAATGCAAGAAACAGATCTTGCATATAATTTTGACCATAACCATAATGGTAAATTTCTCTTCAAAAGAGATATTCACCATATAGATGTTGATGAATATGTGGTAGTACCCAATTAACTGAGAGCTCTAGAAGAGCCAATTAATACTATTTTGGAGAAACACAATTGATTACCAATAAGGTATTGTGTTGTAGCAAGTCTCAAAGAAACTTATTCAGTTTCCAAAGTATACGCGAAAGCGGTTTTTATATTGAGACATATAAATAAATGAAAGATTTAACATCTTCTATTACTACAACATGTAGCTGGTAATATGTATGTGAAAAGCTACCGCTTTATTTCTCCAGTTTGTACTACACAGAATACACAATAAAAGTGGATGTTTATTGATATAAAAACCCATATCATAATAAACTTGGAGTTTATTCATATTGCACACATCATGGTGTAAAGCTGAAGTTTAATCAATATTGATAATTTATTCCAGTTGGCATAATTGGTTTAGCCATGTTAATTCAAGTATGATGTGCAAAAATAAAAGAGAATTCACATGGGTAAATATTAAAGAACTAGAAAGTTCTTTACGAATTCTCTTACATTGCTTTGTTCTCATTAATTAATAGACCAACATAAATTGGATTGAATTCCATGAATGCTGAAAATATCAAAGGTGAATATGGGCCATTCACCCGCCATGTATACACACTAAGATGCATCTATGAGATTGTTACATGGGCGATTATAATAACCCGCAACATGGTATTTTTGCGAGATACTTGCTCAATAATTTTAATTTCGAGCATAATTTTCTAGATTTCCTATTCAAGATAGTTTATCTTGATAAGTTGCCTTACATCACAGTCGTTTAGCAAAATGATTTATTGAGTGCCTCCACTTAATAGCTAAACAATTGCTTTGAGAACAAGTCTATATATGTTTTATCATACTTTATAAAGTAATTGACTCCTTGAACAAAGAGTTTAGTTATGAGCGCAAAGTAGTCATTATTCTTCGTCCTCTACAAGTGGGTGTCAGTATGCTATGAACCAACTCATATTTTAACTCAATCTATATGAGTTAAATTGGATGTAGTCTTGTGAGAACTCATAGTTATGAGACAACGTCATGAGAGCACCTCCACTAACGCACGCCATCAAATGTTGATTCCAAATGATAGGCGTGAAACAAAGTGTTTATGTGTTGGTCTAACTGTGATGGAGTGGAGACAATAGTGACCGATATTCCATGATGACTGCAAAAATATTTAGTTTACAGTGCGTAGAATGATATGATATCTATGTGTATCTATGATCACATAGAGTGCACATCACTAACCTATGATATATACATAATACATTTAAAGTGTTCATAAATAGAAAAAATAATTCATAGTGAAGTTATTTGCAATACGACATGCCAGAACGGAATTAGTACCCAAGAATAGTTTAACTAAAATATTCTCATTGGCAAATGCTCACTATATAGTTACATAGGAAGCTGATCTTAAAGTGAATCTTAGTGAGAACGAACCTTATAGTTGGCGTATAGACTAAATACGTTTATTCAAATACAATCCTTCTGACCATAATAGTGAAGTTAAAGAGTCAAATGATCTCCATTATAACTTGATCATTCTTTATAACTCAAGGATGTGCAAGTAGTCATAGAGACGATACGACTGACATCTCAACACTTCATTCATAAATCCCATCGTATGTAATCTCTCAAAAAAAGGATGAAATCACTGAAATATAATGAGAGTGATAGAGATCATCTATGTTATTCTGTTACTGAAAAAATAAGTGAGGCTTTGGAAACCGAATATAACAATGTAGTTGTTCTCGTATCAACAGGTACGTGCAAAAGACTACTATAATAGCAGGGACAAATAAATCATGTGATGAGTGATACTCAACAACACTAGAAAAATTAAACCAATTCCATAATCCAGAATTGTTAATAAAGCAGTAATGAAACCAGTGTAGTAATTTCGAGACAATGTATAGACTCCAACATCACCCCTTGGTTAATATCAATAAGTCCTAATCGTAGCTGCAATATCACGCTTTTATCAATATCTTAACTATTTACTCAGTAGACATTAGTGAGATAAATCGTATGTTACTCCGCTAATTCGTGTATAGCTCTTAATTAGGCTATTGTCTGAGTGATGATCTTAAACCACATACCATAGAAATGAATTTAACAATTGCTATAATATATGCTGAAAGGACTATATTATAGACATTGTCAAACACTGGTCATACTGATGGAGATACATAATCCATACATGCTATCCTGCTGAATGAAACAAATTGATATATCTATAGCAGAATATATGACTTATACTCATGCGCGATTATAGTAGTGGACTCTTTATGGAAGGTTGGACGTTGGTTGTTGGGGTTGGAGGTGGGAAGGGGGGGGGGTTTGACGGTTTGACTTTTGGACTAAGTTACATGAAATCCAAGCAAACCTAACTAATGTCTAATGCTACTGTATTACCCCATAAATTGAAGTATAGCGAAAGAGTTTTTTTAACTTCTATACTGTAGTAGAGATATTGACACTGTGCTCGATTATTCTCTTTCTCAACTCTATAGACATCATTATGAAGACAAATATTCTCTCTCCCTCTCGGTTTCAATGATATGATGCTCTTCTATGTGTGTCAATATATATTCATTCATGTATACTGTATCGAGACTGAGATCTGTCTTTATTGATCAAGGCAAGCTCCATAATGCTACCTAATCGGAATTCTCTTCTGAGAACAGAATTAGTTGTGCAACTCAAATACGGATATTGTAAATGAAAGGAGCACTGTCTTCCAAAAGAATGTGAAAGGTGTGATTGTCCTAATCTCAATTTGAGTGTGGGCTTAATCCAGCGGTCTGTTATTGTACAACATGTGCCCTATAAACACAATGGTGTAGTATACAATGGTTCCTCTGCACAGTTTCTTATACACGAGGTGACATATAAAGGTCATATAATGATAATAAGATATATCGATAGGTACCTCCTTCTATTATAATTAACCTTCTCCTATTAAATATGCTGTTCCACAACTGAAACTGTGTATGATTTAGAGGTAACGAGTTATAACGACCCGGACATCATTATATATCGCTATGAAGTATGAACAATCCAAGAAGGAGTTCGTTGAAATACATATCCAGAATTAGTTCTAATATTACTGTTGCTAATTCGTAATATTAGATAGGTGAGTATTTCTCTAGAGGTTTATTTACTGAAAAAAGATAGAACTATATAGTGCACGGCAATCGACCTCAATAATAATATTAGAATAAGTGGAGCGGTGTATGACGAAATCAGCCTATGAGTCAATCAAATATGATAAATTAACAAAGTAACCGCAAGTTATCAATAATAATTCGTCAGAGACCATCAATACTCTTCTACTTATTCAGTCAGTACACTACATTAACTGCATATGCGGACTTTCTTCTTCTTTTATCTGTTTCATAACAGTCTGTCAATTTTGTTATCGCACCACCTCTTTCTTTTTCTTTTTTAAAATTGAAACAACTTATCAAAGCTTATAGTCTAATGGTATGTGCGAGAATCTTTCACATGGTAGGGGAGAATTGGATTATCTCTCTCCCCTTTTCCATATTAACGGTATTTAGAGCTGCAATTTTTAATAAATAAATACAGAAAATAGTCCCGTTTCGATCTACTTTATCAAGTGAAGTAGCCCTTGAATAGAAACAAATTGAATAAATTTTAGAACATCTTTTATTGGCAGCCTTTATAATAGCGGATTAGTGATCTGATTCTTGATCGAACGGCTTATTTGGCGGCTGCATCATGAAGACGCTAGTTTGTCAGTATAATTAATCAAACAGAAATAAAAAAAACAAATAATAATAATAATAATAATAATAAAAAGAAGAAGAATATACTGAAGAAAATAGTATCATAATTCTGAATTCATATGGTATAGCATTAGACATTAGTTAGTTGCTTGATTTCATGTAATTTAGTCAAAGTCAACCTCAAACCCCCCCCCCCCCTCCCCACCTCCAACCCCCCAACAACCAACGCCAACCTTCCAAAAGGTCCCCTAAACGTGTTAACATAATTCTTTTATCAGTTTGATATTTATCCAAATTTCTAGTCCCAAGAATTCAGTTATTTTTAAACCAACAATTAGGTTTACCAAGGAATTTCGATAAAATAAAAAGATAAAAGTTTAGATGATTAAGATGAAAATGTAAAAGGATGTTCGTCTTCCTTTTAGAGTTAAATTGTGGTGTTTACAAGTTTGAATTTAGTTGTCTTGCACTCCTAATAGTTATAATCTTGTTGATTTTTTCTGTTCTCCTGTTAATCCTTTTTTTTTTTTTGAAAGAAGGAAGAAAGTAGAAAGACGCTTCCATTTAAAAGGTAAGAGAAACAGAAAGGAATCTTAAAATGAAGATTTTTCAAGTATTTTAATCAACTAACCACTTACAATATTCTTGTATCATTGTTCTTGACTGTATTCCAATCAAAATCATATATATATATAGCAGTATTTTTGTCAACACCTCTAGTCTAGTACTAAATTCAGAATCATTGAACGCTACTCACAAACTACCAAATGTCCTACCACACTAGCCAACTAGTCAGCAGGCTGGCTGTTTGTCTCTGTCTAAAATTCTCTTCAAAATTGTAAAGCTAACTAACCATTACAAGACAAAAGCACAACTCTTGTTGCAGTTTTTACAAATGTCTCCACATTTTTTTGTGTCTCTACATTCTTCAAATTATCAAATAAAGTCGGACCTCAATATCAGAATATTTTTAACGAGGTAGTCGACTATACCTCTTCATTGGAGAAACAGGTTCCAAAATTGGTGTCTTGGTCAGTCGTAAAAACGCATCGCATTTCTTCAAATTATGGAAAGCATAAAAAGAAAAGAACTTATTGTCACAAAATATTGAAAAGCCAAAGCAGGCCCACACGACATGGGAAAGCTGCTAATTGCAAAAAGTAGTAGTATAAGTGTTTAACTTTAAAACGGGTAACAATTAAATTTATACGCACTTTGAAGGATATGTGGTTTAATTTAACACAAATGATCAAAGAACGGTAAATAATTGAATTGGAATGAAATAAAACGATCAAACCAATGTGGCGAAGTAGTTAAGCCTTGCGTTAGGCTTGAACGCTAATGGTCCGTTTCAATTGAGCCCTCGAGATAGAGCTCGGATCTAACTAATGTGAACAACTGAAGAATGCTTAAACAATCGCTGAAAGCTAAAATAAATTTTATTGCCTTGATATGTGTGCCAGAAATAGTCTCAAAAAACAAAGGGATGCTCCTCTTTATATAGTAGAGGAGTTTTAACCCTAATACAAGTCTAAATATGGTAAAAATCTTTTCCCTCCTTCTTTCGCGCGAAAATATGATCTGCAGTCAATACCGAACAAGATCCACGCTGCAATATCCGACCAGTGGCAGATATTTCGGCTCCCCGTTTGTCTTCTTTAACCGTCTTTCTTTTACCCTCGATTCTTCATCTCACTCGAGCTTGATTCTTTCCGAGTTCGGCCATGCTCGAGACCGGTTGTATCGTTTATCCTCTCCTGGTTCGATCTGTGGGCATCTTCGGTTTCACCCGAGCCCGTAACGAGTAACGTCGTACCTCGCTTCACAACGGAAAATCGAGGGTAACTTTATCCCCGATTTTACCCGTATACGGATAGTCCTATCACTTCTCGGAGGGTAGATTATAGGAGCGATGAGAATTGACTAATTGACCCCGGTTCCATCTCTCGTACATCATGAGCAAGCTGACGAATAGAAACGTCACATCAGTCACGTCGCTTTGGTTTTGGACACGCGTCAGCCGTCGGTTCAACACCGCCGTTAATTACCTAATTTGAAACATCTCGCAATCATTACTCATTCCCTATAAAAGATTGGGTTTCCTATTTCCACTTTTTTTTTTACTTTCTGACTTCAAATTTCCTTAAGTTACCCTCGAGTTTTTTTATATCTTCATCCGTTTGTCAATCCTTCAAATCTTCATAACTTCTTCTTCATATCTTCATATCCTCACAGTTCATCTTCTAACTTTCTTACCTTGCCTTCATACCAAATCTTCAAATCTTCATTTCAAGTCTTCAAATCTTCATATACTCAGATAGAAATGGCGGAGACCTTAAAATCGGTACCTCAATACACTGTACTGATGACTTCTTCCTCGGCCACCGGCACTGTGGCAGTGCCTCCGATAGTAGCCCCCGGGACCTCCCCTTACAGATTTCATCCCCGGAGATAATTTTAAAGTCGAGAAAGCCTCCACTCAAGGAGGTCAGGGGTAAGGAAGCGTGGAGGTATTTTTGCTCCATTACCGAGGAGATGCTCAAAGTTGTCCGAGAGGAATGCAAAGGGAAAGGCAAGGAAATAATCGTTCCCAGTCCTGACGAGGACATCACGACACACATGGAAGGATACTTAAGTGTTTACACATGTCCTTTCGCGTTTGGTCCTGTTGATATGGCGGTCATCTAGTTCTGTAAGAGGTACGAAATTTTCTTCAGGCAAGTTCACCCATCTATTTGGAGGATCGTGACTTTTCTTTGCCACTTTGCAACAACATGAAGGAGCCACAATTCACATTCTATCACTTTCTCCATGTGTACACCCCCGAACCTTTTGAGGGGGGTTAATCAAACTTGCTCGTCGGGCAAAGAAGGCTTCCTTCTCCTGCATAGATGAGGACATGGATCAAGGATGGCAAGGGAGGTTTGTTCGTATAAAGACTGAGGACTGTGAGCATGTGATTTTTGCCCTATATGAATTACTCCCAGAAATTCAAACAAAATGATTTCTTTCATTATTTTGCAATTTTGTGGATTTTTGTGACATTTTGTGTTAGTTGTTTGCATTTTTGTTTGTGCATTTTAATTAATGAAAAAATATATAAAAAATATACTTGACATTTGCATTTGCATTTAATTTCATATTTTAGGATTACTTAGTAGTTGAGTTGCTTTTTAAAACAAAATATAAAGAAAATAACAAAATAGTCCATTTTGCATTTGTTTTTTTTTAGTTGTTAATTGTTGAATTTGTTTACTTTTAAATAGGACTTAATCAATTTTTAGGTACTAATTAGTTTAGTTTTGGGAATTAAATTAGGATTTTACTTTAAATTTAGCATTTAGTAAAATCAGAAAATATATAAAATACAAAATGAAAATAAACAAAAGAAATAAATAAAGAGAAAACAAAAGAAAACCAATTAAAGAAAAGAAGGTTGTTTCAATGAAGACCTGATTTGGGCCAGTTTAATTAATTTTTGCCCAGCCCAAACACAATTGGGCTCATTTTAACCGGATTTCCCCAGCCCAAGTTCAAATTATCCACCCGTTACAGGCCCAAGCTAACCCCCCACCCGGTCCACCCTCTCAGACGCCCAAACGATGTTGTTTTTCGTCCGTAGATCCTGGCCATCGGTTTTCTCCAATCCAACGGCCCAGTTGATTTTTGTTTTTAGATAAAAGTGTCTGAAAATAACACTAACCCTAAAAAACATAAGTCGCCTTCCTCGTACACTCTCTGTATCTCGCCGGAGCCGCCGCCGCAGGCGAACGCCATCGTCACCAATCCGCCCCAAATTAACACCCCTTGTTCCCCTTCTCATCCTCTATCCAAATCCGTCAATGGCTCCCCTCGAATCTTGTCCTAAGGCCTCGAATATCCGTTTGAAATATCTCCGGCCATGATTCCACTTCCTCCAAATGACACCAAAATTACACCACAATACCTCCTCGTCATCCTCGTCACAAATCCGCCCTTCACTTCCCCCAAATCCCCGTCAAATTTGTCAAATAACCCAAACCCTAGGCGCCGCCTCCGCCGCCCACGGCGGCGCCGCCTTCCAAATTTTCCCAAAGTTACACCCTATACTCCTCTCATCTTCCTCTTCACGAGCCCCCAATTGGATTCCTTCAATATCGCTGGAATTGCCCGAATTTTAGATCACAAAGCAGCAGAACCCTAGAACTTCATAGGTGAGTTTTCTTTGTTTTTTTTGTTGTTATAAAAATTAGTTTTGTTCCCTCTTACGACCTTTTTCTTCACCCTTCTGATAATATAATTTAGGTTTTTTCTTTTCTGTTTTGTTTGACGATTCCGTCTAGAGAATCGAGTTAATGAATTCGTTTTCCCATTCTGCTTTCATTATTTGTTCCTGTTATTATATGTTTGTTTATCGAGTTTTCTAATTCACCGTCTGCATAGTTCAAATAGCACGAATTTATTCTTTATAAATTTTTGTTCATTAAGTTTTAGACTGAAGTCTGTTCTGTAGTTGGTCTTGTGTTCATTTTAAAGGTTTGTTCTGATTGTTCCTATTTTTCTCTCCATGTTAATTGATGCTTTGATGTTGTGCTTGGTTGGCGGTAGTTCATGACTGTTATAACTCGAATAATTTGACATTATAGTTTCGATTTTATATTCAATTGCGTTATAGGGTTTACGTTTAATAACATCATTTGGGGTTAAACAGCTTAGTTAAAATTAGCATTGCCCTGCTTTTGATTAGTTAGCTTGATCATGATTGATTATAATATTAGGATTGTTCCCTATGTTACTTAGCTGAATTTTTCAGCTCCTGTCTTAAACACTTAACACATAGTTATATTGACTAATGGTAATAGGAAGGGAATCTCTAGCTCTGTAGGGGGTTAGTTTTGGGTGACCTCTTAGAACTTAGTAGATTTTCATACTAGCTAAAAGGGTTAGCTTCAGGAAATTCATTCAGGGTAAATCTAGTATAATTAACTGAAATAACTACTAGAGCTTCTAGATGGCGGTCCTTTGGTAAAATATCAAGGAATTAAGTGTTACTAACTTGAGAAACAAGTCAGTAAGCTAGGGACTAGTTAGTTAAAGAAACTGAAAAAATAAAGAAGGACTGAAAAGAAACTAGAAAATTAAGGGCTGCCCTCCCTTATCTCTATAAAAGGGCAGTTTCTTAGCCATGAAAGCCACAAGTTTGGAGCCTCTGAAAATTCCCACCTACCCAAAAGGGTCTCACAATTTTTTTTCAGATCTTGAATAAACTGGACACTTCAAAATTGCAACAAAATAACAAAAAACAATAGAAAACTTCCAAAATCCAAAAAAAAAAGGGCTGTTTCATTAGAAATTTTAGGCTAATTTCGACTTTTAATTAGTGATTCTCATCCTCTAGTCCAATACTTGATTGCTGAAGTTTTCTATGAAGTACACTACTTAATTTGGAGCAGTTTTGGTCTATTGAAACTGGTTTTGGTGAAGCTCTGGGTTGCTGAAGGTTTTAGGTGGTGCTGGGTTCAGTTTTGGGTCATTTAAGTGCTGTTTTGGTAGATTTGCTATTTGTGTTTGGTTTGCTAAAACTTTTCTGGGCTACTGAAATTTTCTGGACTGCATTCGATCTCTACTCGTGGTTATTATTGATTCCTGCTGCTGTGCCTGTTGTTTTCTCCTGCTGATCTTCATTTTCTCCTTGTATTGCAATCTCCAGGTACACATTTGTACACTCCGGGCTTTTGAAATGAATTTGAGGCTGAACCTCTGCTATGGATTTGCAATCTTAGTAGCTCTCTCATGTTGAGATAGAATTTTGTGACCTAATAGTTTGCTCATTGTAATCAATCTGTAATAACTTGGGACTGTTGAATAGTGGACTGTTAAACTAATTAGACGTATTCCTGAAAGTATGAGAAATCTGTAGTTAGCAGCTTAATTTGGTTGAGTTTGTGTGATACCTGTTTAATTGAGAGTTATTTCGATTTCAACAAAAGAAAAATCAAATATAGTTGGATTTGCATATGATTGTGAAAACTAGTTTGATTTCAAGCTGAACGTGTGTTATGCTACAGTAATTCGTATCATTGTTAATATGTAGGTGTTAATAATTTTAGGATAATGGCTCAAATCAGTAGTCTACTTGAGTTAAATCATGCATCATCAGCTGGACTGATCTGCATTAGTTAACCTGTTCTTGAGTATTCTTAGAGTCTGTTATACCTGATACGCGGGCCCAGGACGTTCGGGCCTCAAGATATCTGATATGCGGGCCCAGGTCCATGTTAACTTCCTTCATGTTTGGACTTGGGCCAAGGCCCAATGGGCGGCTTTGGTACAGAATTATCCTTCGGTTTACCTTAGTTCGATAACAAATTATTTAGGATTTCTCTTGTATTATTAGAGACAAATAAAACTAGAAAACTATAGTTGAAAATAGGCGAGATAAATGAATAAATGCAGAAAGTGAAATTTTTATTATCTGAGATTAAATTACAACTTAATTGCAAAACCAGGAAGTTGGTACTAGATCGATTAGGCTGTTTGAAGTTACATTTAAGCGTGATTTCACGCTTCTGCCCAGGCTTGACCCTTGAGCCATGTTCCCAAGTTGTTGAACATGTCACTTGGGCCTGAAATAATCAACCTTAGGATTGGGCTTTATTTTAAATATAATGTGTTAGAAGTTTGCAGTTCTTTTCTTTTTTTAAGTTTAAATACAAACTTGGGCCTTTGGGTTAGGTAGCGGGTCCAAATTAAAAGGCTTGCCCTTTTGTTTGAATCCAGACTTGAACTCAAGGCCAGAAATTCATAATACTAATCAATTAGGACTTTTTTTTTATTACTAGAGACAAAGAAATATAGAAAATCATAGCCGCTTTAGGATTGCCCTTTAAATAAAAGTGGGACGAGCCTCGCCAAATAAAAATGCACAAATTGCGGGGCCCTCATTAAATGCTCTATAAAAAATATTTTAGAAATTCGGGACATGCCATTTAGCGAATTTTCATGGCTTCCCGCAAAGTTAATAAGACGCTAGCCACTTTAGGCGCGTTTAATAATTTTACCTTCGTAAATACGGGTGCACATTTATGTGACCCAAATCCAAATCCCAAAACGTTGAATAAGAGGTGTCGAGGATCCGGGTGCATTTCATGTGACGTGATCCAAAAACACGCTCTTAAATGGCGTTCACTTTCATAAAAAACTAATTATAAGCGGTTAATCAATTTTAAAATTGCACTATAGGATGACATAAATAAAAATCAGATTTTAGCCAAATATAGCAGTTGAGCGACCGTGCTAGAACCACGGAACTCGGGAGTGCCTAACCCCTTCTCCCGGGTTAACAGAATTCCTTACTCGGATTTCTGGTTCGCGACTGTTAAACAGAGTCAAACCCTTTCCTCGATTCGGGATTCAAACCGGTGACTTGGGACACCATAAATCTCCTAAGTGGCGACTATGAACTTCTTAATAAACGAATCCCGTTTCGATTGTCCTTTAATTGGGAAAACTCCTCTTATTATACCCTTCACGGGGTGTAGTAGCGAAAAAGGAGGTGTGACAGCTCTGGCGACTCTGCTGGGGGCAAGAACCCAGAATTTCGGTTCAGGGTTCAGAATTCGAGCTCAGTTAAATTATTATATTTGGCTTTATCTGATTTTTTCTATATGTTCCATGCTATGTGCTAAATGTTTTACCGCTTTGATATTTGTTGAATTGTATATAAACTGTCGCGATTCCCTTCCTCTTTCTGAGTCTTCTACATCATGGAGAAGGGTGCACTTCGTGTAGCTTCTCTTCTGTTTAGAGTCTTTTCCCATTTAGAACGAGGTTTGGATAAGTTGCTAAGCTGGCGGAGCTTCTGTATCCCCGGTACGCTGCCTCCCCCTCGGCCCGAGTTGTCCGCTCGGGTAAGCCAGGTCTAGACCAATAAACCTAGGGTTTAAACCTAGAAGAATAAAACCTCATGCCGGATCCCTAGTAGGACGCTTGTTTGCATCATATGCATTTGACTTAAGGGACTCAACACAGGGGTTGGGTCCGTCTAGGACAGGTGACCTGAAA
>NW_017670315.1:936427-936705 GCF_001879085.1 Nicotiana attenuata
TGAAAAAAAAAAAAAAGAAAGTAGTTTTCTTTAATTTGTTTTGTTTACCAATGGAAAAGAAAAACCAAAAAGAATTTTGTTTTTCAAATTAGTTTGTTTATTTGCCACTGAACAAGAAAACATAAAAAATGAATTCTGCTTTCAGAAATAGTGTATTTGCCAACAAAAACATAGAGTCCTATTTTCAAAAATAGTTAGGTTTATTTGCTCGAACTACGCTGGTTTGATTCTCACCGGATGTGAGATACGTAGGCAACCCTCATCGGGTCCAACCTCCC
>NW_017670315.1:937245-946995 GCF_001879085.1 Nicotiana attenuata
ATAATTTAAGCGACCGTGCTAGAACCACGGGATCCGGGGGTGCCTAACACCTTCCCTCGGGTCAACAGAATTCCTTACACAGAATTTCTGGTTCGCAGACTCCAATTGGGGGGTCGAAATTTTTTCCTCGATTTGGGATTTAAATTAAATCGGTGACTTGGGACACCAAAAGCCAATCCTATCCCAAGTGGCGACTCTAAAAATCAAATAAATAATCCCATTTCGAATAATGTCACTTTAAATGAAAAACTCCCTTATACATTTATCCTTCGGGTTGGTGTGTAAAAAGGAGGTGTGACAGCTCTGACGACTC
Organism: Nicotiana attenuata; assembly: GCF_001879085.1. Classification (NCBI taxonomy): domain Eukaryota; kingdom Viridiplantae; phylum Streptophyta; class Magnoliopsida; order Solanales; family Solanaceae; genus Nicotiana; species Nicotiana attenuata. The sequence continues at coordinate 937,559 of NW_017670315.1, forward strand.
TGCTGGGGACACGAACCCAGAATTTCGATTCAGGGTTCAAGAATTCGAGCTTAGTATAATTGTTATATTTGGATCTGCTTTTTCTACATGTTCCATGCTATATGTGCTAAATGTTTTACCGCTTTGATATTTGTTGAATTGTATGTATAAGCTGTCGCGAATCCCTTCCTCTTTCTGAGTCTTCTACATCATGGAGAAGGGTGCACTTCGTGTAGCTTCTCTTCTGTTTAGAGTCTTATCCCATTTAGAACGAGGTTTGGATAAGTTGCTAAGCCGGCGGAGCTTCTGTATCCCCGGTACGCTGCCTCCCCCTCGGCCCGAGTTGTCCGCTCGGGTAAGCCAGGTCTAGACCAATAAACCTAGGGTTTAAACCTAGAAGAACAAAACCTCATGCCGGATCCCTAGTAGGACGCTTGTTTGCATCATGTGCATTTGACTTAGGGGACTCAACACAGGGGTTGGGTCCGTCTAGGACAGGTGACCTGAAATAATGGACCATCTTGATGCATCTTACGTGCTACTTGCGCATTTATTTGCTCGGCTTTGCATGTTGACCGGCTTGTCTAAATGAGTGAATTATGAAATAAGTAGTGTTGGGATTAAGTAAGGGTAACCGCTAGTTTTGAAAAACCAACGTCCAAGTAGTGCCGAAATGCTGCCGGATTTTCGAAAATGAAAGAAAAGAAGAAAAGTAGTTTTTCTTTAATTTGTTTTGTTTACCAATGGAAAAGAAAAACCATAAAGAGTTTTATTTTCAAATTAGTTTGTTTATTAGCCACTGAAAAAGAAAATATAAAAAAGAATCTTGCTTTCAGAAATAGTGTATTTGCCAACAAAATCGAAGAGTCCTATTTTCAAAATAGTTAGGTTTATTTACCCGAACTACGCTGGTTTGATTCTCACCGGATGTGAGATACGTAGGCAATCCTCATCGGGTCCAACCTCCCTTTTGCAAAAATAGCCAAAAATTGTCAAATTTTAATTTTTGTCAAAATAAGTCGGGTGCCGCCATTCTTGTTTAAAATAAGCCGAATGTCCCCAAAAGGGCGCCGGAGGGCTATTTTTGCAAGAACAGCCACCCTGAGTCATTTTTAAATGGTTTGCGGGCACAACCTTAAAATCTCCCTCCCGGAAGTGCTGAGAGGCCGTATTTGCAAAACCAAGTCTTTGCTTTCTTAAATAAAATTTTTGAAAAAATAGCCACTTTTCTTTTAAGTCACAATAAGTCAGCTTCCTTTAAATAGTCACACTTTTCCTTAGAACTCCTTGTCCAGGATGACCCAGTTGACATTGAAACCTTCTCAGTCTTGCGCAGGCCTGTGGCGATGCCGAGTGATGCCCCGCGGGCCCCAGGGTTTGAAGCTTTGATGTATTCCTAGTTAATCGAGTCTGTATTTTTGTTTTTGAGTCTGTTTTTGTAACTTCCCTTTTTGAGAAAAAGAAAAACAAATAGTCTGGTAGCTTTTGTAATCGCAGTTGTTATTAATGAAAAATTGAGAAAAATTCCCCAAAAAATTGTTTCCCTAGTTTCGCATTTATTTGCAAGAACTACGCTTGGTCTGATTCATGCGGGGTCATGATACGTAGGCAATCTCCATAGGATTCGACCGTAACCAAAAACAAAAAATAAAAAGGGCAAATAAGAGAAAATAAAAAGAGAGCAAGAGAAAAGAAAGAAACGAGCGGAAAAACAATTTTGAGGAAAGGAGAGAATAGGAAAAAAAAACCGAGGCAAAAGAAAAGAAGGAAAAGAAAAGAGAGGAAAATGAGAGTAAAGCAAAGAAAATAGGGAAAGGCAAGAAACAAACAATGGAAAACACGAGGGAAGAATGAGAGGAAAGGCATGGCAAATAAAGAAAAAGGAAAGCCGGGATGACGCATGCAACCAAGCGAAGTCATAATAGAAATGGTTAACTGCTTAGGTGCATTCATTCCCCAAATGTGCGGTTATCTATCTGTTAACGCTCTAACTGCTAACAAAGTTGTTGTTGATGGTGAGTACAGGCAGGTGGTTTAGTTGGTTGTCATCCTGGCAACCCATTCCTACAACACCCGGTCAAAAAACAAACTGAACATGACAGGCAGAGAATCAGATACTAGTATCATGGACCCGTCAAAAGAGGTAGACGTGGTAGATGTCAAAGCAATGAGGGAAGAGATGTATAAGTTGAGGCAGCAGATGGCCGAGATGCATCAGGCCTGGGCTAAGGGTCAGCCGGGGCCAGTTTATCCCTCCAATCCAGCATATATCCCACCTTTGGCTCAGTCCCAGGAGCCTCCTACTGTGAATTCCTCGCCAATTTTCCCTTTCTAACAACAGAGTTATGGCACCACCTCCTATCCCCCCCAAGCTCCACTACCCAAACAAAACCTTCCTCCACCAATCACCCCTGTCTTTCTGGCGCCTCCAACTGCCACATTGCAAAGATCTTCCAGTGAGCTGTTGTTTCAAACTCACGACAGTCAGTACTACCCTCCTGAGCCTACCTTTAAAGCTCCCGAGCCATATCCCTGCACCCCTCAGTTTGAGCTCCCGGTGGAAACTGACAAGCCGCTTAAGAATCCGGAACAGGAAGAGATGTTTCGAAAAGTAATAAGCCTGGAGCAATCCATCAGGAACATGCAAGGATTGGGTGGCCAAGTCAGTGTGGCCTACAAGGATTTGTGCTTGTTTCCCGATGTCCAGTTGCCAGCGGGATTCAAGTTACCCAAATTTGACTTATATGATGGCCATGGTGATCCGGTGGCCCACTTAAGGGGATTCTGCAGCAAGATGAGAGGAGCTGGAGGAAAGGATGAGTTATCGATGGCTTACTTTAGTCAAAGTCTAAGTGGAGCAGCGTTGGAGTGGTACACACGACAGGACCATGCCCGATGGTACACCTGGGACGATTTGGCTCAAGCATTTGCATGTTATTTTCAGTACAATCTCGAAATTGTCCCAGACCGTCTGTCGTTAACTAAAATTGAGAAGAAGCCCGGGGAAAGTTTCAGAGAGTACGATTTTCGGTGGAGAGAGCAGGCAGCAAGAGTCGATCCTCTAATGAAAGAGAATGAGATGGTTGATTATTTCCTTTAGGCTTTGGAGCCAACCTATTATGGTCATCTGGTGTCCGCAGTGGGGAAAACATTCAATGAGGTCGTGAAAATGGGAAGTATGGTGGAAGAGGGTCTCAAGTCTAACAAGATTATGAGCTATTCAGCAATCAAAGCAACTACTCAGGCTATTCAGAGCGGCACTGGAGGCGTATTGGGAAAGAAGAAGAAAGAAGAAGTTGCAGTAGTGGAATCAAGAGCTTGGTCCAAAGGTCCATCGCCTTATTATCATCAACCCCGCCCTCACCCCCAAACCTACCCACACACCCCATATGTCCCACCGCAGCATTATTACTCGCCTCCCGCTCCCCATTTCTCTATCCACCATGCCTAGACATACCCCCAACCTCCTACCCATGCACAATGGCGCGCACCCACTCCACAAAATACTTACTCAGCTCAAAACACCTACCCACCCCCAAGAACCAACAGAAATCCTGCTGGAACCGATTTTCGACCCAATCCCGCATTAAAGAACGACAGGTTGTAGAAGAAGAAGACTTTCACTCCCTTGGGTGAATCTTACACTAGCCTGTACCACAGACTAAGACAGTTGGGCATGTTGAACCCGGTTGAACCCAAATTGCCAAATCCTCCCCCAAGGAATCTGGACCACTCTGTGAGTTGTGAGTATTGCTCAGGTGCGCCGGGACATGACACAGAAAAATGTTGGCACTTGAAAACGGCTATCCAAGAGCTCATTGATACCCGCCGAATTGAAGTACAAGCCCCAGAAACGCCTAACATCACCCAAAATCCATTACCAACTCATCACGAGACCTATATGATCGAGCTAATCCAAAAGGGAGAGCCTAAGAAGCCGTCACAGACCGTAATGATGATCAGGGCTAGTGAGGATAAATCAAATGAGAAACTAGCAAAGGAGAGAGCATCGATCAAGGTAGGAGAAACAGTTGGCAAACCAGTTGTAGCGATGAAGAAAGAGCTTTTGAGCGGCGTTGCAGAAAAACAAGAACCAGTTAAAGTGGTAGTGTCTGGGGCAGCTGTTAAGCCCGCTGTGATTGTGAAAGGGGCTCGCACAGAGCCTGTTGTCATCAAGCCAGTGACTCAGCTACCGGTACTCAGTGGAAAGGCCGTCCCATGGAATTACGGCCGAGTGACAGTGATGTATCAGGGAAAGGAAGTCAAGGAAGAAGTTTGTGAAACACACGGTCTGACTCGCTCGGGGAGATGTTTTGCTCCTGACGAGTTGAGAAAGGCTAGACTTACTAAAGACAATCCAGCATCAGTGAAGAAAGCTGTAACTGAAGAGGAGGCAGAAGAATTTTTGAAAAAAATGAAGGCACATGATTATTCCATTGTAGAACAGTTGACAAAGACCCCGGCGCAAGAGCACCGCCAGGCATTGATGAAAATTCTGAATGAGGCCCACGTTCCCGATAAGATTTCTGTGAACCATTTAGAGAAAATAGAAAACAAGATCTTTGAAATCAACAGGGTTACATTTTCTAATGAGCTGCCTTTGGAAGGCACTGAACATAATAAAGCACTCTACCTCACGGTGAAATGTGAAGACTCCGTGGTCACCCGGGTGCTTGTTCATAACGGGTCCAGTGCAAACATTTTCCCTCTCTCCACCCTGGAAAAGTTAAAAGTGGACAGTGAGAGAATTCATAAGAATAGCATTTGCGTGCGAGGATTTGATGGGGGAGGCAAGGACACAGTTGGGGATATAGTGCTGGAGTTGACAATAGGCCCAGTTGAATTCACTATGGAGTTCCAGGTGCTCGATGTGGCTGTCTCTTACAATCTCTTGTTAGGCCGACCCTGGATCCATGCAGCAAAGGCAGTGCCATCTACCTTGCATCAGATGGTCAAATTTGAATGGGACAAGCAAGAGATTGTGGTGCATGGGGAAGATAGTTCGTGTATTCTGGGTGATGCCATTGTGCCTTTTATAGAAGCTGAGAATGACAAAGGCCTATGGGTTTATCAAGTCTTCGATACGGTATCAGTTGAGAAGATCCCGGAAGGGAAGTGTATTCCTGTGCCAAAGGTAGCTGCTGCATCCGTCATTGTCGCGTCGGAAATGCTGAAGAACGGATTTGTACCTGGAAAAGGCTTGGGTGCTTCCTTACAAGGCATCGTACAGCCCGTATCCCTTCCTGCAAACGTGGATACTTTCAGTTTGGGTTTCAAGCCTACCGCTGCAGATATAAGGCGAGCTAGAAAAATGAAAAAGAAAGCATGGACCCTTCCAAAACCCATTCCCCGCCTTTCCCGTTCCTTTGTCAGGCCTGGTAATAAGAAGCTCCTAGCAACATCAATGCCCAAAGGTGTGGTTGACCCCGACAAGGAGATGATTGAGAAGTTTGAAAAGCTGTTTCATGAGGTGAATGTGTTAGAAGCCGGAGAAGGTCCAAGCAAGGCAGATGTTCAGTTCGTGGGGCCCCAGGCAAAGCTTAACAATTGGGAAGCAACTCCTCTTCCTACCCGGAGGGAGTCTTGGTAGTTAGTTTTGATTTCCTTTCAGTTTACTCTGGATTATTTCCAAGGTTGTAATTCGGATGCTATGTTCCGTCCGTTTGGATGAGTTAAACCTTGTTATCTTAAATGTTAATGAAATGCAATTTTCCTCCTTTTTCATTCCTGATAGTTTTTATTTTGTCTTTTTTTTCCTTCTTGTACAGTCCCTTTTACGCTGGTGTCAGTGATGTGTCATGCATGAGGAGTCTTCGGCCCAGTCTTAAATGCCAATCTAACTCAGACATAATAATACAAGAAATTGAGTGTGATGACGAAATAGAATATGATGATGAGGAAGCTTTTGAGGAAATCAGTAAAGAATTAAGCCACTTTGAAGAAAAACCCAAACCTAATCTGAATGACACAGAGGCAATCAATTTAGGGGATCAGGAGAATGTGCGGGAAACGAAAATAAGTGTCCATTTGGAACCACAGCTCAGAGATGAGATAATTAAAGCACTTTTTGAGTATAAAGATGTTTTTGCATGGTCATATGACGACATGCCAGGTTTAAGCACCGATTTGGTGGTCCACAAATTGCCCACTGACCCAGCATGCCCTCCTGTCAAGCAGAAGCTAAGGAAGTTTAAAACAGACATTAGTGTGAAAATCAAAGAAGAGGTCACCAAACAGTTTGAGGCAAAGGTCATCTGGGTCTCGCGGTATCCCACCTGGTTAGCCAATGTTGTGCCTGTGCCAAAGAAGGATGGAAAGACCAGAGTGTGCGTAGATTACCGTGACCTCAATAAGGCAAGTCCGAAAGACAACTTCCCACTACCAAACATCCACATATTGATTGACAATTGTGCCAAACATGAGATTGGTTCCTTCGTGGATTGCTATGCGGGCTATCACCAGATTTTGATGGATGAGGAGGATGCAGAAAAGATGGCATTTATCACACCTTGGGGAACGTATTGTTATAGAGTCATGCCATTTGGGTTGAAGAACGCATGAGCAACGTATATGAGGGTGATGACCACCATGTTCCATGACATGATACATCGGGAAATTGAGGTCTATGTGGACGACGTAATCATAAAGTCGAGGAAACAATGTGACCACGTCCGGGACTTGAGGAAATTCTTCCAGATTCTCCGCAGGTACAACCTCAAACTTAATCCAGCAAAGTGTGCGTTTGGAGTTTCATCTGGGAAGTTATTGGGATTCGTGGTGACTCGGCGCGGTATTGAATTAGACCCGTCCAAGATCAAAGCCATTCAGGAGCTACCGCCGCCAAGGAACAAGAAAGAGGTGATGAGTTTGCTTGGCAGGTTGAATTACATCAGCAGGTTCATTGCCTGGCTTACAACAACTTGCGAGCCCATCTTCAAGCTGCTAAAGAAAGATGCTGCGGTCAGATGGACGGATGAATGTCAAGCAGCATTTGACAAGATTAAGGAGTATTTGGCTAGTCCACCTGTGTTGGTCCCGCCGGAGCCGGGAAGACCCTTGATCCTTTATCTGACCGTGCTGGATAATTCTTTTGGTTGTGTACTGGGGCAGCATGACATCGCAGGAAGGAAAGAACAGGCAATTTACTACCTCAGCAAGAAGTTCACATCATATGAGGTAAAGTACACTCAACTTGAGAGGACGTGTTGTGCCTTAACCTGGGTAGCGCAGAACTTGAAACATTACTTGTCAGCCTATACCACCTATCTCATCTCTCGGTTGGACCCGTTGAAGTACATTTTTCAGAAGCCCATGCCCACAGGGAGGTTGGTGAAATGGCAAATCTTGCTCACGGAGTTTGATATTGTCTACGTGACCTGGACTGCAATGAAAGCACAAGCGCTGGCTGATCATCTAGCTGAGAATCCAGTTGATGATGAATATGAACCTTTAAAAACATACTTTCCCGATGAGGAGATAATGCATGTTGAAGACTTAGAACAAGTCGAGAATCCAGGATGGAAATTGTTCTTTGATGGAGCTGCCAACGCCAAGGGTGTCGGGATAGGAGCAGTACTGATTTCTGAGACGGGGCAACACTACCCTGTCACTGCTCAACTTCGTTTCTATTGCACCAATAACATGGCTGAATGCGAGGCATGTATCTTGGGTTTGAGATTAGCTATAGACATAGGTGTCTAGGAAATCTTGGTCATGGGTGACTCGGATCTTCTGGTACACCAGATTCAGGGTGAATGGGAGACACGAGATTTGAAGCTCATACCGTATCGGCAGTGTTTGCATGAACTTTGTCAACGGTTCCAATCAATAGATTTCAAGCACATTCCAAGGATTCACAATGAGGTTGCCGACGCTTTGGCCACTTTGGCGTCAATATTGCATCATCCGGACAAGGCTTATGTGGATCCGTTACAGATTCAGGTCCGAGATCAGCATGCCTATTGTAATATGGTGGAAGAAGAGCTTGATGGTGAGCCGTGGTTCCATGATATCAAAGAATATCTCCGGATGGGAGTATACCCTGCACAAGCTATAGGGGATCAAAAGAGAGCAATTTGACGCTTGGCAAGCGGATTTTTCTTCAGTGGAGGAGTGTTGTACAAGAGAACTCCAGATCTCGGGTTGTTGAGATGCATGGATGCCAAACAAGCTACAGTTATCATGGTTGAGGTACATACGGGAGTTTGCGGACCTCATATGAGCGGATATGTACTGGCGAAGAAGATTCTCCGAGCAGGTTATTATTGGCTTACTATGGAACGAGATTGCATCAGTTTCGTGCGCAAGTGTCATCAATGTCAGGTACATGGAGATTTGATTCAATCTCCACCATCTGAATTGCATACAATGTCAGTACCATGGCCGTTCATTGCTTGGGGAATGGATGTCATTGGACCGATCGAGCCAGCGGCGTCAAATGGGCACAGGTTCATTCTAGTATCTATTGATTATTTCACTAAGTGGGTTGAAGCAAAAACCTTCAAATCTGTGACCAAGAAGGCGGTGGTTGATTTCGTGCATTTGAACATCATATGTCGGTTTGGTATCCCGAAGGTAATCATCACAGACAATGGTGACAATCTCAACAGTCATTTGATGGCCGAGACATGCCAGCAGTTTAAGATCACGCACCACAATTCCACCCCATATCGTCCTAAGGCAAATGGGGCAGTCGAAGCAGCTAACAAGAACATCAAGAAAATACTTCGGAAAATGGTAGAAGGGTCAAGGCAATGGCATGAAAAGCTACCTTTTGCTTTGTTGGGCTATCGCACTACTGTCCGCACTTCAGTAGGGGCGACTCCCTATTCACCGGTGTATGGAACTGAAGCAATAATACCCGCAGAGGTTGAAATCCCGTCCCTCCGGATCATCGCCGAGGCAGAGATTGATGATGTTGAATGGGTTAAAGCCCGCTTGGAACAACTAAGTTTGATTGATGAGAAGAGATTGGCAGCAGTGTGTCACGGTCAGTTGTACCAACAGAGAATGGCAAGAGCATATAACAAGAAAGTGCGTCCGCGGAAGTTTGAAGTAGGACAGTTGGTGTTGAGACGTATCCTGCCTCATTGGGCTGAGGCAAAAGGAAAGTTCGCCCCAAACTGGCAGGGACCATTTGTTGTAACCAGAGTGTTGTCCAATGGCACTTTATATTTGACAGACGTGGAAGGAACATGTGTAGAAATGGCTATCAACTCTGACGCAGTCAAGCGATACTATGTATGATTTCTTGGTTTAATCGTACTTTATTGTATTTGGCATATTTTTGAGATTGAAATGACGAAGGCATTTTGTTCTGCTATCCAAACACTTTATCCTTTGTTACCCCTCTTGAGCCTCATTTACTTTCTTTTGTACCCCTCTTTCGGAATCAATAATAACTCGGAAGTTCGAGCAAGGCAAAACAGTGAAGAAATAAGAAACCACAGTCCAACGGA
>NW_017670315.1:949559-950101 GCF_001879085.1 Nicotiana attenuata
CTTCAGTGATATAGCTTAGGTTAATACCGCCTTTTAACTAGAAGTTGTCAGGACCCTCCTGGATAATGGGGAGTAGTTTAAGACCTTTTAGACGACAAATGTAGTGGGGGTAATACCTCTAGAGGATACAACTCAGGTTCATAATTATTAGAAGTTGTCAGGACCTCCCTGGATAATAGGACTTAGTTTTCAAACTCTTATAATAGTTGGTAGAATAATTCAGTTTAACACTTACCCGTGCACTCAGTTACCAAACTGGGGCAGAAAATTTTCTTTGTTTTGTCTATTCTTGTTGTAGTCAGGAGCCCACCTGGAGAACAAGGGAATACTTTTCAAGTTCAGCAATCAGGAGCCTACCAGGAGAACAAGGGAATACTTTCCAAGCTTCAGCGGTCAGGTGCCCGACCTGGAGAACGAGGGAGTACAATTCAAATTTAGCTATCAATCTATAGCATTTGGAATATGATGCCAATCACCAAACTGGGGCAGAAAACTTGTACTTTGCTTGTCTATTTTGTGCAATCAGGAGTCCGCTGGAGTAA
>NW_017670315.1:950106-979119 GCF_001879085.1 Nicotiana attenuata
TCATCTATGTCTTCTGAGGCTTTGTTGAGGTTGGATAAGTTCACCAAGCTTTTCCCGGTTCATTTCACTGGGGCAGAAAATTTTCTTTGTTTTGTCTATTCTTGTTATAGTCAGGAGCCCACCTGGAGAACAAGGGAATACTTTTCAAGTTCAGCAATCAGGAGCCCACCTGGAGAACAAGGGAATACTTTCTAAGCTTCAGTGGTCAAGAGCCCGCCTGGAGAACAGAGGCATACATTTCATGTTTCAGCAGTCAGGAGCCCGACTGGAGAACAGAGGTATTACAATTCAAGTTCAGCAGTCAGGAGCCCGCCTGGAGAACAGAGGCATACTTTTCAAAGCGTCAGCAATCAGGAGCCCGCCTGGAGAACAGAGGCATACTTTTCAAAGTGTCAGCAATCAGGATCCCGCCTGGAGAACAGAGGCATACATTTCAAGTTTCAGTAGTCAGGAGCCCGCCTGGAGAATAGAGGAATACATTCCAAGTCAGCAGTCAGGAGCCCGCCTGAAGAACAAGGGAATACTGTTCAAGCGTCAGCAATCAGGAGCCCGCTTAGAGAAAAGAGGCACATATTTCAAATTGCAGCAGTCAAGCATCATTCGGAAGAATGGCAAAACGGCGCCAATCACAATTCAAGGCAACAACAAGAATTCCATCGGAAAATACCAGTTCAAGGCAACACAAGAGCAAGTTTGAAGACATAGATAGGACCTTTTGTAATTCATAGATCATAGCTTAGGTTAGCTTCTTTTTATTTTTACACGGTGTAATAAGGAGGTCAGCGAGCAGTAGCAGCAGCAACAGCAGTGAAATCACAGCTCCTGGTAGTCCTAGCTACCAAACCTTCCCGAACTACACTGACCTGATTCCTTTTTAGCCAAGGATATGTAGGCAACCTCAGAAGCAGGGTGCAGTCATATATCTCAAAAATGCTTCACACGGAGTATTCGAATGGGCATAAATCGCTCGAATCCGCTCACTTATCTTTGCACGAAAACTCTTCGTGTTCCCGAGCAAAGAGGGGCAGCTGTGAGCACGTGATTTTGCCCTATATGAATTACTCCCATAATTTCAAACAAAATAATTTCTTTTGATTATTTGCAATTTTGGGGATTTTGCCGACATTTTCTGTTAAATGTTTGCATTTATTTGTGCATTTTAACTAATGAAAAATACAAAAATATAATATGCATTGCATTTAGGATTTAATTTTGCATATTTGTGGAATTAATTAGTAATTAGGAGTTTACAAAAATACAAAAATCACAAGGAAAAACTTTGATTTGCTTTGTTTGGTTTTAATTTTAGTGTGTAGGTTTATTAGTTTCTTTTAAATTGGTTTTAGTTTAATTTTAGCTTAATTAGGTAGCTTGAATTAATTTTGAGGATTAATCTTAGTCTAGCTTTAAAATTTAATAAAAAGAGAAAATTGAAAAAAGAGAATTTTAAATAGGTTGCAAAAATCTGGGCTGATTTTAATAATACCAGCCCAAACACACGCCCCATCCCAGCTAAAATGACCCAACCCCCCGCCTGTCCAGGCCCAAGTCCCGTTCAATCCAGTAACGCAGTCCGGTTTTTTTTAAGATGAAACGATGTCGTTTGGCGTCAATAGATCTGGGCCATCTATCTTCTTCAATCTAACGGCTCATAGCTGATCGTTGGTATTAAATAAAAGTGTCTAAATTGGAGGAAACCCTAAAGACAATATCCGTCTTCCTCGTACCCTGCCTCTTCGCCGGCACCGCCTTAACGCCGCCGCCAGAAATCGCCCACGGCGGCGGCCGGCCTCCAAACTTGCCCAACTTTTCATCAAAGATTCCTCCCTCCCTCCTCTTTTCGTATCCACGCTTGAAATCCTTCGAACCTAGCCAAAATCCTCAAATATAGCAAACCCTAGGCGCCGCCACCCAAACCATACCAAAATTGTACCGTGCAATCCCCAGGCTACCCTAAGTCCCACGCTGCTGGTTGCTCCCCAAAAATCCCAACCGGATTCCCCCAATTCCACATCTAAGGTTGAAGTTACAAGGTCCGGGGGTCTGTCATTTATTCAAAAGGGCTCCAAAGTGATGTTATATGACTGTTCTGTTAAAGAACAGACATATGATATTACTTTGAGGCCAAATTTGTGGGCAGTCGCACAAAATCAAATTCGATCCAAGCCTAGTGTGGTGAGTCTAGTGTTTTTTTCTCTTTCTTTTATTCGGTTTAGGGTTCCGATCGAATCTAGGGTTACTTCTCAAATTGGTTCTTGTTTTTTGTTTATCTTGTATCCTGTTATGTTTCCTCGATGCAAGCTTTTAATTCGTTAACTGACTAGTTTAATTAGGTCATTTGATTTAGTTAGTATATTGGTGCGTTTTACAAATTTTGGATATTAGGTGTTGGTATGAGGTTTCAACTGATTACAATTTGTTTTGCTTGATATTGGAATTAATCTGTGTTCAGATGTTAGTTCTATAGTTTCTTTGGTGATAATTAGTTAGACTCTATTAACCTAGTCATTGGGATATAGCTGAATAGTGTGGCCTCTTAACTAACCATGGTCAATTGTTAACTAGGGTAAAAGGAGGCTGAGGGTATAGTTTAATACTAAGCTTAGTAATTTCAGGGGGTGATCAGGGGTACTTTAGGCACCTAAAATGGCTCAGTTTGTTAAGGCTAAGTAAAATCAGAATAGAAGTAAGGATAATACAGGTATTCCACAGGTCAGAAGAAACAGCCCTAGGTCCTTCTAGAAGGGAGTCTTAGTGTAGATTTCAGGAAACTTAGTAAGATAACTTGAACCACAAGTCAGTAATTGGGACTAAGGGATAAAATCTGAAAACAGAAGAGGGGGAAAAGTGTGGAGAGGATCTAGAAGTTCCCCCTGAAATTTGCCTATAAAAGGCAGCCCCCTTGCTTTGATTTACAAGTTTTGGGGGGGGGGGGGGGGGGAACCCTGAAAATCCAAAAATTCAGTATCCACTTAGCTCTTTCAGATCTGAGACAGAAATTCAAAAATTCAAAAAAGCCAAAAATAATAGAAAACCTTCAAAAACCCAAAAAAAAAATTATTGTTTTCTTTTAGCTGTTTGAACTGGATTTTCCTAGTTCAATCTCTGGTAATTGTAATTCAGAAGTGTTTCTGGTTAGTTTTCAAGTTGATGTGGGTTCAATTGAAGCATTTTGGATCAGCTTTGAGTGTTTTGTCATTTGGATTTGTTTCTTGGGTACATTTGGGATTCGTTTGAGCTTGTTCGAGCTGTTTTTGGTTGAGTTGCTAGTTTCCATGTTAAGCTCGTTGAATATTTTCTAGATTTTATTCTTCCTGGGTATTGTTGTGCTATTTTGGGCCTTTCAACTTGCTTCATTGTTTGGTTGTACTCACTGACTGTTGCTGCTACACTTACCGGGCTGATTTCTCTCTCAAATTTCATTGTATTTCCATTTCCAGGTATATGTGCTCAGCCCTCAAGTTATGAAATTGAGATAAATCTACTATTTGAAGTTGATCTCTGAGCTTCATCTGTTTCGGTTGATTCTGATGTTTAAAACAGTAGTTTATTGGATATTTCATGGTTGTGTAATAGACTGATACTGGGACTGTTTGGACTATTTTTAGCATACCATTAGTATCCTATCTAGTAGTGTTAATCTAAAATTCTGCTTTAAGGCCAATTATCGTGTTAAATTGTCATAGTATTAGTGTCATGATTAGTGAATAGTTAAAGTTAGTTATAACGTGGGCATGAAGTAGATTTGGGATTAATGTTGGTTTCAGCAGTCAACGTTAAGTTGGATCCAATAAATGTGCAAAACGATGCTATGTCTCACTTGTTAAGTTCAATAGCTGGACTTTGAGAGCAGGGAACCAGCACTCATATTAGAGCTTCATTTTAGGCTGATGTTTATTGTAATTGTTAGTCATTTTAGTTGAACGGTTGAATTCATGAAATACTTGAAATAACGCATTAGCTTAAACATAATCTAAAATGAAATTTAACTTTAAGATCAGCAGTTGCTTGATTTAATGAACCTGAATTGTTCATTTGTGACAAATTGTTGAACCCAATTGCAAAATGTGTCCAACGCTTTGAAATTCAATTGTAGTCCAGTGTTTGGGTTTGGGGTTCAATTATGGATCTAGGAAGGGCAAACAATGGATTGCCAGGCCTGTTCCCAAGGGCCCAAATTCTGAGCAGTTTGCCAACTGAGGCCCAGCGCTGGGCAGCCTCGTCTAAGGCTGAATGGATTCTCATGCTTCTGGGCCACTTTTGAAGCCCAATGTACTGAAGACCTTACTCAAGCCCTTGTTTTAATTCAGCAACACATTTCTAGGCTTTTAAGCTAAGCAGCGAGTTTAAATTAAGAGGTTTTCCTTTTGTTTAAATTCGGACTTGAGCTTGTGGCCCGGATGTTATAACTTCAATTAGCTAAGGCCCCTTTTAGAGAAAAGAAAATATAGAAAATCATAGTCACTTTAGGATTGGCCTTTAAAATAAAAGTGGGACGAGCCTCGCCAAATAAAAGTGCATAAATTGCGGGGCCCTCATTAAATGCTTTATTAAAAATATTTTAGAAATTCGGGGCATGCCATTTAGCGAATTTTCATGGCTTCCCGCAAAGTTAATAAGACGCTAGCCACTTTAGGCACGCTTTTAATAATTTTACCTTCTTAAATACGGGTATGAATTTATGTAACCCAAATCCAAGTCCCAAAACGTTGAATAAGAGGTGTTGAGGATCCGGGTGCATTTCATGTGACGCGATCCAAAAACGCGCTCTTAAACGGCGTTCACTTTCTTAAAATTTATTTAATTAAAAGCGGTTAAATTCTGGAAAACGCACATAGGTTTGAACATGTACTAAAATCAAGCAACCAAGCCAAATATAGCAGTTGAGTGACCGTGCTAGAACCACGGAACTCGGGAGTGCCTAACCCCTTCTCCCGGATTAACAGAATTCCTTACCCGGATTTTTGGTTCGCAACTGTTAATACAGAGTCAAACCCTTTCCTCGATTCGGGAGTCAAACCGGTGACTTGGGACACCATAAATCTCCCAAGTGGCGACTCTGAACCTCTTAATAAACGAATCCCGTTTCGATTGTCCTTTAATTGGAAAAACTCCCTCTATTATACCCTTCACGGGGTGTAGTAGGTTAAAAAAGCAGGTGTGACAGGGGCCACTAGAGGCCGAGGACGCGGTCGAGGCTGTGGTAGGGGTAGAGGTGTAGCCCGTACAACAGCTGGGGCAGCACTTGCAGTTCCACCAGCCGCCCCAGTTCAGGATCAGGTCGTAGTTGTGGGCGCTCCAGCACCACCAGCTCAGGCCCCAGCTGTGCCTATTGTGATTCCAGGTCTTCAGGAGACCTTGGCCCAGATCTTGACAGTGTGTACGAGTCTGGCTCAGGCAGTCGCGGTTTCTACTATCGCAGCCACTTCTCAGGCCGGGGGAAGCACTCAGACTCCCGCCGCCCGCACACCCAATCAGGTGGTTCATGGATTGCAGACACCGGAGGCACCACTAGCCCAGCTGGTGGCAACTGCTCAGAGTTACTTAGCTCTAGTTATGCCAGAGGACAAGCAACGTAGATTGGAAAGGTTTGGCAGACTCCAGCCTCCTACTTTCAGTGCTGCAGAGGGCGAGGATGCCTAGGGTTTCTTGGATAGATGTCACAGGATTCTTCGTACCGTGGGTATTCTGGAGACCAGTGGGGTCTCATTCATGACTTTTCAGTTTACGGGAGCTGCCTTCACTCGGTGGGAGGCATATGAGAGGCGTAGGCTTGCTGGTGCGGCAACTCTTACTTGGCAGCAGTTCTCCGCTCTCTTTTTGGAGAAGTATGTTCTACAGTCACGCAGGGAGGTGCTGCGTAGGCAGTTCGAGCAGTTGTGACAGGGGGATATGACTGTTACTCGGTACGAGATGAGATTCTCAGAGTTAGCTCGTCATGCTATTTGGCTGGTTGCTACGGAGAGAGAGAGGATCAGGAGGTTTGTTGATGGCCTCACATATCAGCTTCGGGTTCTCATGACTAGGGAGAGAGTGTCAGGTGCTACGTTTGAGGAGGTTGTTGATATCACTCATGAGATTGAGGCAGTTCCTCATCGGGAGCGCGAGGAGAGGGAGGCCAAAAGGCCTCGAGGACATAGTAGTTTTGGGGGTGCTCCTTTGAGGGGTCAGTTTCAGCAAGACAGAGGCCGCCCGTTCAGGCATGCTCAGTCTGCCCGCCCAGGTTATCGTGGGGCATCATCGGTCCATGGTTCTCATGGTTCTCAGTAGGGTCATTCCTCACTCAGTGCCCTTCCAGCCCAGGGTTCGTCCCGTGCTCCATCAGTTCAGGACTCTTCTGCGCCAGGTGCGTATGCTAGTCATTCTGGAGCTAGGGGTACTCTTCAGTCCCCGTCTTTGGCACCATGGAGTTGTTATGAGTGTGGAGAGTTGGTACATATGTGGAGGCAATGTCCTCGTCGCCTTGGGGGTTCATCTCATCAGAGGGGTCAGCCATCAGCTTTGGCACCAGTTACTTCACCATCCACCCAGCCAGTTAGGGGTAGAGGACACTCGTCTAGGGGTCTCCCAAGAGGGGGAGGTCGATCCGGTGGTGGACAGGCCCATTTCTATGCATTTCCAGCTAGGCCTGATGCAGTTGCTTCAGATGCGATGATTATAGGTATTATCTCAGTCTGCCGTAGAGATGACTCTATGTTATTTGACCCTGGTTCTACTTTCTCTTATGTGTCATCTTACTTTTCCCATTATTTGGATACGACCTGCGAGTCTCTCATTTCTTCTGTTCATGTCTCTACTTCGGTAGGCGATACTGTTGTGGTAGACCGAGTGAACCAGTCGTGTGTTGTGTCTATTGGCGGTCTGGAGACCCGAGTGGATCTTTTGTTATTATGTATGGTAGACTTCGATGTGATATTGGGCATGGACTGGTTATCTCCCTGCCGGGCTATTCTAGACTGTCATGCCATGACAGTGACGTTGGCTATGCCTGGTGTGCTACGGATTGAGTGACGAGGTGTGTCTGATTATGTTTCCAGCAGGGTAATCTCATTCTTGAAGGCCCAGCGTATGGTTGGGAAAGGCTGTCTTTCATACTTAGCATTTGTGAGGGATGTCAGTGTAGAGACTTCCAGCATTGATTCTGTTCCAGTTGTGAGAGATTTTCCAGATGTGTTTCCTGCAGACCTGCCGGGCATGCCACCGGACAGGGATATCAATTTTGGTATTGATCTGGTGCCGGGCACTCAGTCCATATTGAGGGTACATGGTGTCCAGTAAGGCTATTTAGGTTGATTCGAAGAAGATAGAGGCGGTTCAGAGTTGGCCCAAACTGTCCTCAGCCACAGAGATTCGCAGCTTCCTTGGTTTGGCGGGTTATTACTGCTGGTTTGTTCAGGGATTTTCAT
This sequence comes from Nicotiana attenuata, assembly GCF_001879085.1. Taxonomy (NCBI): domain Eukaryota; kingdom Viridiplantae; phylum Streptophyta; class Magnoliopsida; order Solanales; family Solanaceae; genus Nicotiana; species Nicotiana attenuata. The sequence goes on from NW_017670315.1 coordinate 957,513, forward strand.
CTATCGCATCGCCCTTGACCAAGTTGACTTAGAAGGGTTCTCCATTTCAGTGGTCTGATGAGTGTGAGGAGAGCTTCCATAAACTCAAGACTGCCTTGACCACAGCGCCAGTATTAGTGTTGCCATCAGCTTCAGGTTCATACACAGTGTATTGTGATGCTTCGAGAGTGGGTATTGGGTGTGTCTTGATGTAGGAGGGTAGAGTTATTGCTTATGCTTCTCGTCAGTTGAAGCCCCATGAGAAGAACTACCCTGTTCACGATTTGGAGTTGGCTGCCATTGTTCATGCGTTGATGATTTGGAGGCACTATCTGTATGGGGTGTCTTGCGAGGTATTTACTGATCATCGTAGCCTCCAGCACTTGTTCAAGCAGAAGGATCTCAATTTGAGGCAGCGGAGATGGTTGGAGCTTCTAAAGGATTATGACATTACTATCTTGTATCATCCGGGGAAGGACAATGTGGTGGCCGATGCTTTGAGCTGGAAGGCGGTGAGTATGGGGAGGTCGGCATATATTCCTGTTGGGAAGAGTCCTCTTGCAGTTGATGTCCAGGACTTGGCCAATCGGTTCATGAGACTGGATATTTTGGAGCCCAGTCAGGTATTAGCTAGTGTGATTTCTCGGTCTTCTTTATACGATAGCATCATAGAGCGCCAGTATGATGATCCTCACTTGCTTGTCCTTAAGGACAGAGTTCAGCACGACGATGCCAGAGATGTGACCATTGGTGATGATGGGGTGTTGAGGATGCAGGGCCGGATATGTGTGCCCAATGTGGATGGGCTTTGGGAGTTGATTCTGGAGAAGGCCCATAGCTACGGTATTCTATTCATCCGGGCGCCGCAAAGATGTATCAGGATCTGAGACAACATTATTGGTGGAGGAGAATGAAGAAGGACATTGCGGGGTTTGTAGCTTGGTGTCTCAATCGTCAGCGGGTGAAGTATGAGCATCAGAGACCGGGTGGCTTGCTTCAGCGGATGGATATTCCTGAGTGGAAGTGGGAGCGGATCACCATGGACTTTGTAGTTGGGCTACCACGAACTTTGAAGAAGTTCGATGCTATTTGGGTGATCGTGGATCGGCTGACCAAGTCCGCGCACTTCATTCCTATCTGTACTACCTATTCTTCAGAGCGGTTGGCAGAGATATATATCTGAGAGATTGTTCGTTTGCATGGTGTCCCAGTTTCCATCATTTCGGATAGGGGCACTCAGTTTACTTCACAGTTTTGGAGGTCTGTGCAGCGAGAGTTGGGTACTCAGGTTGAGTTGAGCACAACTTTTCACCTTCAGACAGACGGGCAGTCCGAGCGCACTATTCAGATATTGGAGGGCATGTTACGCGCTTGTGTCATTGATTTTGGAGGGTCATGGGATCAGTTTCTACCGCTCGCAGAGTTTGCTTATAACAACAGTTACCAGTCATGCATTCAGATCGCTCCATATGAGGCTTTGTATGTGTAATGCCCCGGAAAATTTCCCTAAGTAATTTAGGATTTTGTGGTGCAAGGTAGGCTAATTATAATATTTTACGTGCTATTAACAAGATGGACATCAATTGGATTTGGTAAATAAGTGTATAAGTCTTATAATAAGTAATTTGGGGTCCAAGGAAAAGCCTAAGTCTAAGTCAAATTGGAAAATTTCATAATAGGCTAAAATTCCAAATGAGTTCACACAAGTCCACACTTTGGATGATCATATCTAAATATATATAAGGTTTTATGTGCTGAACAACCTGTCAAATGAAAGGTCTTCGAGTCTAGTTTCTAACGCTTCAAACCGTTCATCGTTTTGACATTCCTACACAAAGTTATGATCAAATTACCAAAGGCTGGAAAAATGCAATCCTGTGGGGAATTTTATGCGATCACATATCAATTATGCTGTCCGCATACTTGATATGCGACCGCAAAACATGTCGCGGAATGGACTAGAACTGCCCAGTTTTGGGCACCAAGTTATGCGATGGGTTTGTGGCCCGCATACCCATTTTGCGACGTATTATGCGATCGATTACCCTGTTTCGGAGGCTTCATTTCCGTATTTTCATAACCCGACCCCATTTTGATAAATAGGCTTTGGGGTTCATTTTGGGGTGATTTTATGAGCATTCTAGAGAGAGGTGAGAGCATTTTATAGAGAGAAGAAGAAATCCAACATTCAAATCATTCAATCTTGCATCAATCTTCAAGAATCAAAGAACCCAATCACAAGTTCTTCGTCAGAGAGGTAAACTTCCATACGCCATAATTTCAATTTCGGGATTTTGATTAAAAATAGGTCATGAGAAGTATGATTCATGGGTGTAATAGTATTATGGCTACATGCATGTACAAATTAGGTTTGTGGGAAGATTGTGGAACACAAATAAGTAAATATTGGGTTGGGAAATGAAGGAAATCTTGTAGAAGAGCTTTAAAATCAAGATGCACAACTAGTGTTTGGTAAAATGCTCAAATGAGCTGAAACCATGAATATCTCCCTAATTTGTGTTCAATTTTGTTATGTCTCAAAGTAGATTGGGATTGCTAGAATTTCCGGAATGTTGTAGTAACTTAAGGAAAGCTTAAATAAGGTATGTTGGCTAAACTTTCTCTCTTAGAATCGTATTCCATAAATATTTTCATAAGTTCAAGTATGGTTGGCTCAAAGTTCATAAACCTTATATTCTAGGTTATTACCCATAAACATGACTATTCTGAAATGATCCTTATGAATTAAGATATATATTCTAAGTATGAGTTGCGTATTAAAACGTTACGACTTTGAGTCGTGTTTCAAATAAAGGCTAGTATGCTATATTGTGTGAGAAAACTCGATATGGTTGATACTCCTAATTTCTCTTATGTTTACCAAATGTATTTGATTGATTGTGTCTAGTTGTTACGTTGGTAATCTATAAAGATGTTTGAAATGAATTTGTGTTCCAAGAATACAGGTGCAAGATGTGTCCAATGCTTTCAATATGCCATTTTTTCAAATAAGAATGTGAGAAGAATGTGAAACATGTGCTAAAATGCTTAGACTAAGTCGAGTTTGACTTGAGATAGTTATGCTGGAATGTGTGAAATCCTTTTTATGCTTACAACCTATAATTTCTCTCGTATGTGCCTATTATCTTGAAATGAAATGTTTAATGTTGAAAGTGAAAATGATGTGAAATGTGGGGGAAAAGAGCTTGAGTTATTAAATGTGGCCTAGTGCTAAGTATGATGTGATAATTGTGGCCCCAAGCGCCGATGAACTGATATATGTGAAATAAATTTGAAATGAGATGATTTATGAAATATGAAAATGTCTTGGTGAGACGGCCTAGCGGATCAGGCCGTGATCGGACGCCATGCCGCACACATGGTGGTACTATGCTGATATTGAAAACCGGAAAGTGAGAATGAAATTGTGATTGAGATACATGTCTCAAATGAGACAACCTAGCCGATCGGGCCGTGATCGAACTTCGTGCTAGATTCATGGTGGTATATGTATATGTGTGTGTATATATATATATATATATATATATATATATATATATATATACTGGCACAGAAATTGTCATTTAAATTGGGAGTTGGTTATGATGTGCATATTGTGAACAATGGTATTGTGAATAGTAGTATTATGAATTATGGTGAATCGGTACTAAAGATCTTCTGTCCAATAATAACATTGCCTTCATATTGCGAGTGTCATTTTCACCATATGAACTTTCGTATATTGAAAAATTGATATGTTTTAGCTTGGCCTTTGGATATTATTGATTATTACTTATTGTATACATGGTTGTGTTTTCTTATATTGGCTTTCTATTTTCAAAAAGGACTTTTAGCTATTCATACTAGTACTATTCGACAGTACTAACGTCCCTTTTACCGGGGGCTCTACATCTTTAAATGGATGTAGGTGGTTCTATAGCAGGCAGTGTTGGTCGCAGCTAGTGGCGTATCCTCTTTTCAGCCGACTTGGTGAGCCCCACTTCATTTCGGGGTCCTGTATCATCTGTTCATCATGTACTTGTATATTGAGGTATAGCCGGAGCCTTGTTGCCGGCATTTTCATATTTCTCTTCAGTTGTTTTAGAGGCTCCGTAGATAGGTTATGGGTGGTGTCGGGTATTGGAATTAAAATAGAAATATTGATGTTTGGCAAAGATGTATAAAACTTGTAATATCTTCAAAATTATGAATGAAGTTGCTAATGGAAATAAAATGGAAGTCGTTAATGATATATTTTTAGGATTTGATTAATGGAGTACATTTCCTCTTTATTCAAAGACGAATTTGGGTAGTATGAAACCTAACAGGCTTGCTTAGTCGGGTTTACTCGGTTGAGCGCCGGTCTCGCTCCTCGGTTTATTAGGCATGAAAAACTTGGTATCGGAGCCTAAGGTGTTAAAGTGTCCTAGGATATCTCGGAGCCGTGTCTAGTAGAGTCCTTCTTATCGGTGTGTTGTCGACCACATCTATAAGTTGGAGGCTATTCGGACATTTAGGAATTTCACCCTTCTTTGATACTCCAGATCGTGCTGTAGAACCCAAGATAGGGAGCTAATTTCCTCGCTATGTCTTATTCTCAAAATGAGAAAATCTTGAAACTATAATTCACGAGTTTGAAGCAATAAGGAGGGAATGACCCCACCATTGAATCTGATGGAGATTGCCCAAGAGTTTGTTTGGGGAATGTATCGAGCCATGGAGGGATTGGTAGAACCTGTTGCTAAAGGGAGTGCCCTTGTCCCTATCAATGTCACTGCACCACCAGATCATGTAGTATATCAGTATGTTACCAACGTACGTTAGGGATGTGGAGTCGAGGGGTATCGATTAAGCTATTGCCCTATGAACCTAAAGTCACCAAGTAAGTCACTCCTTAGTACATCAATATGAACAACACAAAATTTCTACTTGTTTTATATGTACATCCATATTGAAGAATTCTCATAATCATGGTCTTAACAAGATGTTGAATCACAAAACACTGCATGCACTTACTCTTTGAACGAGACGCATTATTCGTGAATCCCCTCTATTACAAATTCTCCTATTTACATCCTCTTCTGGAATTGAGTTCTATAGTTATGTCTTTTAATTGAGTTATAACTCTAGGATTAATACTTCCCACTCGCTTTCCTAAATTCTCAACAAGGGACTATACCCGATGAAAATCTTACAGAATCTTTTATTTAAATGGACAACATCTACTCGCTTGTTCCTATACATGCACCGTCATAAAGTTTACCTATGTGGTGTCAAGTTCCATGTAAAGCATCCCAGTGTTGCGATCCTTCTCGAGTCACTCTTTTACTCACTAGTGTATATGGCGTATATGGTTTGAACAGTCACTCTACTCTCTTGCGAGTATCATCACGAAACCTTCTCACTATCTAGTAACATAAGAGCATACCTTAACACCTATCATATGAGTGCATGTCAATCGAAATGGTCACCGTGTGCATAAAGTCTCTCTAAAAATTGAGATCCTCACATCTCCGTCATAGGAAGATCTTATGTCGCCATCTTAGTATAACTTTCGTGTCCACTTGGGACATCCCGCAGTAAGTAGCTCACTTTGTTCCTAGTATTGTGGTTGCCCGTGACGTAGTCTTGTATTGCAGTTGGGAGTTAATATAGCAGAAGCATGTCCAGCTCATAACAAATATTTATTTTCTCTTTATACCTCCACAACATGTGTTAATTGTGTTCCTTAGTTAGTGAATTCATTGTTCTAGTTTCCCAACACCTGTTCGATAATCATGAGAGAACGTGTCCTTCTATGTGTCACTATAACACTTCCTTTCTCATAAGGACCCTTAATAGTCTCTCCATCAAGACCAAATGCACATTTGGGGGCTATCATAGCACAACGCCTACTTCTCATGTTTTCATGTCTTTCATTAGCATTTGGGTACTTCTCAAGTCAAAATCCATGGAGAACTCATCATGAACATCTGCAGACTTTCCATGATTATTTTATACTGTGTCATTGGGTTCGGTTGTTTTTACACACTCGACTTCTAGAATCATTGACTATGTCATTGTCATGTGCGGGGAGTTTTGCTACCCTTGGTATTCCACCTCCCTGGGTGGACAGGAGTGTTATTTGTCTTTCTCCCGGAAGCATCATGTTAACCATTAGAACCCCTCTAACCAATATATGATTTCATCCCAATATTAAGATGTCCTAGCTATGTGGTTTCACTCGTGAAAGGTTGAGATTAGATGGCTTAAGAGTTTTGCACATATCATGAGCATATTGATTTGGAATACAAGTTGTCCTATCTTTAGTTCTCTCATATATGATCAATTATCAGGAAGGGTTAAGCTGTTTGAAATATGATAATCTCACAAGTGTTCAACTTCTTTTCATCCTCATGGGCTCGTGGCATAGATTCCTTGTGTCAGTTAACGTTAGGACTGTAATTCAAATTCATGTATTTCTTTTGAAATCCCTACCGCATCCATGTTGCAAGAATCTTACCATTCATAGCTAAACTGACTTTCCTTACACTCAAGGAGGCAACCGGTGTAATATACTTGACCACTTCTCCTTAGAGCTTACAATTGTCGGACAAGGCATACATGGAAAGGAACAATTGTTACTATACCTTGCATAACTCATCGCCTCCCAAGAATAACTAATGCTAGCGTCTTCATCCTCCGAATCATGCTTCCCATGCATCTCATGTCTAGAAAGACCCAGTTCTTTTAGATCTCAAGATCACGTACATGGTTCCCACCTTATCAATGCGTGCTAGTTACCTTTATGCTCCATTTATCTAATAATTGATGTCGTCACAATGATTAACCATGTCAGCATTGTTGGTAGTAATCTTTGTATCTATTAGAATACAACCTCGGGAAGTACTCTGCTCAGCGCCTTAATAGATTCCTGAATAATTCCAGTCCAATCTTGAAATCCGTTGTTCCTCATTGTATTAAATCTATTGGGTACTGACGTTTCAAACAAGTAAAAGAGGAAGCTTCACTGTCTGATCACATATATTCGATAGGTAATTTTATGGTCAGTATATGATAGCACATCTTAGAGTAATTGTTGAAGGTCATCAAAGGTATAGTGTGGGTGTTCGCGTAGAGATTTAGAGTTTAGGAGGGTGAACGGATTAATCTCAATATTTTCCCCCCTGAAGATGTTATGTGAATGGATAATGAAGGTGACATAAGTGTATTTCACATTAGGCCGCACTATGAGTATGATGCTTCCCCATCGTTGTTCTCCCTGTATTACCTGTTTTCATATGTCTATGTCTATGAAGGTAGTTGGAAATCCTTTATGCATCATTCCGGTGGAAATAATTGAAGGAGAAGTTAATGGATAGTTGGCCTATGAAGGTTATCTATTTGTCATGCTTGTTAGGTAAGTTTGGGGGTGAAGATTATTTCCCTGAATGTGTTATGGAGAAGTCTGTAAGTATAAGAGGCCACATTGAAGGCCGAGAGTGTTGTGGAAATAAAGTATTTTCACTTGATTGTATAACAATTGGTTTTGATTTGAAATGTACCTTATAGTTGTTATGATTTAAAAATCTGCAGTCCATGCTCAGGTATCATTATGATAATGTACCGCTTGTAATGCTGAGATTAGTGTTGTAGATATATACGTTGCGGTGCTTTGTCGAGTTGTGAATGTGTTGTTAGAATGGTTTTGGTGGTTCTCTAGCAGGTGGATAGGCCTAGTTACAAAGGAGATGCTGCCGAAATTTCTGAAAAATTTGGGAGTTAGTCAGAATTTAGGGACCTGAGGTAGGTTAGAAAAGAGATATATTATGTTAAGTGTTTGGGGAGGACTCTACTTCTCATTTGAGGATGAATGATCCTAAGCTGGGGAGAATGTAATGCCCCGGAAAATTTTGCTAAGTAATTTAGGATTTCGTGGTGCCAGGTAGGCTAATTATAATACTTTACGTGCTAGTAACATGATGGACATCAATTGGATTTGGTAAATAAGTGTTTAAGTCATATAATAAGTAATTTGGGGTCCAAGGAAAAGCCTAAGTCTAAGTCAAATTGAAAAATTCTATAATAGGCTAAAATTCCAAATGAGTTTGCACAAGTCCACACTTTGGACGAGCATATCTAAATATATATAAGGTTTTATGTGATGAACAATCTATCAATGAAAGGTCTTCAAGTCTAGTTTCTAATGCTTCAAACTGTTCGTTGTTTGGACATTCCTACACAAAGTTATGATCAAATTACCAAAGGCTGGAAAAATGCGATCCTGTGGGGAATTTTATGCGATCGCATATCAATTATGCTGTCCACATACTTGATGTGCGACCGCAAAACAGGTCGCCGAATGGACCAGAACTGCCCAGTTCTGGGAACCAAGTTATGCGATGGGTTTGCGTCCCGCATACCCATTTTGCGACGCATTATGCAATCGAATACCCTGTTTCGGAGGCTTCATTTCCCTATTTTCATAACTCAACCCCATTTTGATAAATAGGCATTGGGGTTCATTTTGGGGTGATTTTATGAGCATTCTAGAGAGAGGTGAGAGCATTTTAGAGAGAGAAGGAGGAACCCAACATTAAAATCATCCAATCTTGCATCAATCTTCAAGAATCAAAGAACCCAATCACAAGTTCTTCGTCAAAGAGGTAAGCTTCCATACCCCATAATTTCAATTTCGGTATTTTGATTAAAACTAGGTCATGAGAAGTATGATTCTTGGGTGTAATATTATTATGGATACATTCATGTACAAATTAGGTTTATGGGAAGATTGTTGAAGACAAATAAGTAAAGATTGGGTTGGGAAATGAAGGAAATCTTGTAGAAGAGCTTTGAAATCAAGATGCACAACTAGTGTTTGGTAAAATGCTCAAATGAGCTGAAACCATGAATATCTCCCTAATTTGTGTTCAATTTTGTTATGTCTCAAAGTAGATTGGGATTGCTAGAATTTCCGGAACGTTGTAGTAAATTATGAAAAGCTTAAACAAGGTATATTGGCTAAACTTTCTCTCATAGAATCGAATTCCGTAAATGTTTTCATAAGTTCAAGTATGGTTGGCTCAAAGTTCATAAACCTTATATTCTGGGTTATTACCCATAAACATGACTATTCCGAAATGAGCCTTATAAATATAGATATATATTCTAAGTATGAGTTGCATATTAAAACGTTACGACTTTGAGTCATCTTTCAAATAAAGGCTAGTATGCCAAATTGTGTGAGAAAACTTGATATGGTTGATACTACTAATTTCTCTTATGTGTACCAAATGTATTTGATTGATTTATGTCTAGTTGTTGGTAATCTATAAAGATGTTTGAAATGAATTGAATAAATTTGTGTTGCAAGAATATAGGTGCAAGATGTGTCTCAATGCTTTCAATATGCTATTTTGTCAAATAAGAATGTGTGAAGAATGTGAAACATGTGCTAAAATGCTTAGACTAAGTCGAGTTTGACTTGAGATAGTTATGCTGGAATGTGTGAAATCCTCTTTATGCTTACAACCTATAATTTCTCTCGTATGTGCCTATTATCTTGAAATGAAATGTTTAATGTTGAAAGTGAAAATGATGTGAAATGTGGGGGAAAAGAGCTTGAGTTATTAAATGTGGCCTAGTGCTAAGTATGATGTGATAATTGTGGCCCCAAGTGCCGATAAACTGATATATGTGAAATAAATTTGAAATGAGATGATTGATGAAATATGAAAATGTCTTGGTGAGACGGCCTAGCGGATCGGGCCGTGATCGGATGCCATGCCGCACACATGGTGGTACTGTTCTGATATTGAAAACCGGAAAGTGAGAATGAAATTATGATTGAGATACATGTCTCAAATGAGACAACCTATCCGATCGGGTCGTGATCGGACTTCGTGCTAGATTCACGGTGGTATATGTATAAATATATACTGGCAGAAGTTGTGATTCAAATTGGGAGTTGGTTATGATGTGCATATTGTGAACAATGGTATTGTGAATAGTAGTATTATGAATTGTGGTGAATCGGTACTAAAGATCTTCTATCCAATAATAACATTGCCTTCATATTGCGAGTGTCATTTTCACCATATGAACTTTCGTATGTTGAAAAATTGATATGTGTTAGCTTGGCCTTTGGATATCATTGATTATTACTTGTTGTATACATGGTTGTCTTTTCTTATTATTGGCATTCTATTTTGAAAGAGGACTTTTAGCTATTCATACTAGTACTATTCGACAGTACTAACGTCCCTTTTGCCGGGGGCGCTACATCTTTAAATGGATGTAGGTGGTTCCATAGCAGGCAGTGTTGGTCGCAGCTAGTGGCATATCCTCTTTTCAGCCGACTTGGTGAGCCCCACTTCATTTCGGGGTCCTGTATCATCTTTTCATCATGTACTTGTATATTGAGGTATAGCCGGAGCCTTGTTGCCGGCATTTTCATATTTCTCTTCAGTTGTATTTAGAGGCTCAGTAGATAGGTTTTGGGTGGTGTCGGGTATTGGAATTAAAATAGAAATATTGATGTTTGGCAAAGATGTATAAAACTTGTAACATCTCCAAAATTATGAACGAAGTTGCTAATGGAAATGAAATGGAAGTCGTTAATGATATATTTTCAGGATTTGATTAATGGAGTACATTTCCTCTTTATTCAAAGACGAATTTGGGTAGTATGAAACCTAATAGGCTTGCTCAGTCGGGTTTACTCGGTTGAGCGCCGGTCGCGCTCCTCGGTTTTTGGGGGCGTGACAAACTTGGTATCAGAGCCTAAGGTTTTAAAGTGTCCTAGGATGTCTCGGAGCCGTGTCTAGTAGAGTCCTTCTTATCGGCGGCATTTAGCCTAAGTTCCACTATTTTTGTGCGTTTTTAGAGCTTTTTTGAAGAGGATTGAAGAGGGAATCAAGGAGGAACACTTGGAGGTAAGATTTATGGACTTAATACTCAATCCTAATGTGATTTCTACCTATTTAATCATGGAAATTGTGGAAAATAAGCATGAAAATTAGAAGTTAGGGCTTCGGAATTTGAGACCTAAACCTAGGGATTTGAGGGGCCATTTGTGGTCGGATTTTGAAGTATTTGATATGCAAGAACTCATGGGAAGATGAGGGTTCCATTGATGCGAATTTTATCGAATTCCGAAATGTGGGCCCGGGGGTCGGGTTTGGTTAATTTCGGAATTCGCGTTGTTTTTCGATTATTTTCGAGTGGGCTTTGTCCCCTTAGCATATTTTGATGGTTATGTACTGATTTTGACAAGATTTGGAGCATCCGGAGGCCGATTCGAGGGGGAAAGGCATTGCGAGCTAGAGTTTGGGCCGGATTGAGGTAAGTAATGATTGTAAATGTTGTTCTGAGGGTATGAAACCCTGGAATTCACATCGTTGTGCTATTTTAGGTGACACACACGCTAGGTGACGAGCGTGGGGTCGTGCACTATTGGGGATTGTGACTTAGTCCATCCCATATGACTGTTTAATTGCGTATTTGATTGAAAAATGCTTGCTATTATCATGTTTTGGGCTGAATGCCATATTTGGGCTTCGTGCTAGGAGTTTCACTGCTATTCCCCACTATTTTGACTTAGTATTTGTAATTAGTCATACTACACTTTACTGTTTTTCACAACTCAGACATCTTTACTTGTTTTTGGTATTTTAAATATTATTTTAGGTTGAGCACCATGTTTTACTGTTGCCCGAGTGGCTTGTGAAATTCTGACTGATTAAGGCCGAGGGCCTGTGTTGTGAGGATACTATGGGATCGGGCTGCACGCTGCAGTATATAGTATCGATTGTGATATATGAGAGGCCGAGGGCCAGATTATTATGCCACGAGGTGGCTTGTGATTGATATGAGGCCGAGAGCCTGTTGATTATGCCACGAGATGGCTTATTATTACGCTTGGGCCGTAAGGGGCCCCTCCCAGAGTCTGTACACCCCCAGTGAGCGTGGGTACCCAGTTTGTGATGTGATATAGCCCGAGGGGCTAATACGAGTGATTGTGAGATAGCCCGAGGGGCTGGTTCTATTGGTATTTTTGCCCGAGGGGCTGTTTGTGTTTCTATACTTTATACTTGTCTTAATTCACTCCTTTGAACTGCTAAAAGATGTTTTAAAAATGGTTTTACTGAACTAAGGAGTTTTATGAGCTTTTACTGTTTCTACTGTATTGTGTTGGTTTTACCCTGCCTCGGTGTAGCATTTTACTGTGTATTTACGTGTTTTCATATTGCTCAGCTGCTTTTACTTTTATTACTTACTAAGTTGGCATACTTACATTACTCCTTGCACCTCTGTGTGCAGATTCTGGAGTCTCAGGTCACGCTAGTGAGGGTTGATTTGCTTCCAGCAGGTTGTTTGGAGTTGACTAGGTAGCTGCTCCACGTTCGCAGTCCAATGCTTCTCCTTCCTACTTTTATTTTTGCTGTTCTGGTTTCGTAATAGACTATGTTATCTTTTCATACTCTTAGACTGATTTTAGATTCTCATGACTGGTGACACCCCGATGTCGGGCTGTGTTTTGTTTTCGCAGTTGTTATATTTCACTTTGTTTTGGGATTATCATTATTTATGACTTGATTATGAATCATTATATCTGTTAATTAAACTTGGGGTTTGTGTCGGCTGGCCTTGTATTCACGAGAGGCGCCATCACGACCGGGTCTGGGTTTAGGGTCGTGACATATTCATATTGAGCTCAAATTATTTTGCAAATAGCCACATCTAAAATTTTTGGGTTACAATTGCAATAGCTTTGCAACTATAGCCCATGCATGCATTATTGCATTATTTTACCAGAAAATCGTTCATTGTATTTCTAAAATATTGAGTAATTATTTTAAAGCATTTCCATGCATTAAAATTATTTTTTTATAATCAGTTAATTATTTTATAAAATATATTTTATCAATTATTTGGGTATTTAGCAAATAACCCTTTTTTATTTCAGACCTAACCATTTTTACCAGCCCAAAACCCCCTTTAATATTAACCCAAAAAGCCAGCCCAAACCCCTTAGGCCCAATCTGCCTACCCGACCCAATAACCCCTCTTCAATCGTGGTCGTTGATCTTTTAGATCAACGTTCCACGTTAACCCTTACCTTAATTAACCCCTAACCTACCCCAAACCCTATTCATTCTCTCAAAACCTGTTGTGATCGTCTCCCCTCCTCTCTCAACTCTCTCTCAACCTAACCCTAACCCTAGTAGCCATCACCGACGTAAACCTCCCTCCTATGGTGCTTCTATGTCTTCTCCGACCACCCCTGGCCCCCTACACTCCATGGCTCTTTGACTTCATGAGTCCTTGAGAAGATCTCAAGGAACTCCAACTGGTTCTGTTTTGAAACTTTGTTTACCGGCCTGTCTCATGCCATTTTTTGTTCGTAAGTAAGGATCTCTCCTTATTATTACGAATCTATGGGTTCTTGACCTATTCTCTTCACCTTTACTATTTTTCTGAAAACCCTAGTTCGATACTCTCGATTCTTCTCAGATCTTTATAGATCTGAGGTGATTCGAATGTTATTAAGTGTTTTCCTTTAAAAAATCTCTTATTTTAATTGATTATTTCGATTTTTAATCTCTCTTTCTAAACTAGGGTTCATCTCAAACTTTTCTTCAACAATTTTTCTAAGTTCTCAGTGTTTAGTTAATTATTTCTTCATCATCTTAACTGATTTTTGCATGAATGTTCAAACCCCAGTTGATTCTGTGCGATATACTGGTTTCTTCGATTTTGTTGTTATTTCTGTGATACCAATCATATTAGTTTACTCCGTTTTTGGGCTTAAATATTTTCCTTGTTAAAATCCAGTATTTCTTTTGCGATTTTGCCCTAATTAATCTCTATTTATAGTTCGAACCTGTTTTTCTTGCTGAATTCTGTGTGCACAAATCTTATTTGTTCCCTTATTTGTGACTTTAATTGATCACACTTGCCTTAATAAGTTATCCGTATGGTTTTGGGATTCTAACTGATTCCCTATTTGGTATGATTTGGATTCCTTATCCTAATTAACCCCCTTTTTCTATGACCGTTAAGTGATTACCCCTAATTAAGGGATCTATTCCGGGCTCTCTTACATGAATTGATTCTGTGATTATTTGATTGCCCTCTAATTGACTGACTTCTGATTCTCTTTACCTTATTTGCTCTACTCCCTAAGTGCTATATATACACTCTTGTTCTACCTCTCAAGAACACGGAGAGTAGTTCAAAAATACACACACACACACACACACTCCAACTTTCTCTCATCTCTCTTTCAGCTACCTGTGCTCCTTGCTCGTCTAGCCGGCTGAAAGCCAAGGCTAGACTGTGGAACTCTACCTGCTTTAATTTCAGCACTTTGCTTCCTTAACTGGTATGTTCTTATTTCAATATCATTCTGAAATTCAAATCTATGTGCTCCATAGTTGTTAAATCCATGCTTATTTCCGCTCTAGTTTAACTGATTTCGTACTTAGTTGTTCTTTTGTTTACTGCTTTGATCAGTATGCTTAAGTTTTACTCCCCTCTTATTCAGTGTTTTAATCAGCATGTCTAGGTTTCAATCTTCTTGTTTGCTATTTTAGCCAGCATATTTACTTGAGCTCTTGTCTGTTTCCTTCAACTAGCATGCTCATTTTAAGTAGTTCAGGCTCCTAATTTATCTGATTAACCACAATTGGTATGACTAATTCTGTGTGGTAGACCCTTGTCCACAATATGGATATTCCTGCATTCCGTCTCTAGAGATTGGCTAAGGGCTTGAAATTATTCTAAGGGGAAGGTGTTAGGCACCCCTCAGAATCCGCTAGTGTGGTTCTCGGCTAGACTATTGTTGTGAATTTAGGTGCAAATAACATGTAGGCAAATAAAAAAAGAAAACTCCAAATAAGAGGGAACTTTCACGTAATGGTTTACGAATAAACAAAGTTGGAAAGAATTAAAAGAAAGCTGATTTTTCTTAGAGGAAAGAGTTTGAAATTTTAAAGGAAAACAAAGAAATAAAGGGAGGAGGGGGGGGGGGGTCCTAGGTTTATTAATAATATGGATCACCCCACATAATGCCCGGTAATCACTCCTCAATGAGGGGCTACACGTGACATTATCGCGCGGTCATCATATCCATATCTACCCTTCCCACCCCGTTAAGGTATTAAAGCGCGGAATGATCTCGATTACTTATTGCATGTTATTACCCGTCCCAATCCTATCAGTCCCGGAGGCATTTAGGACTACTAATCCTAAAAGGGAGGGATGTTATGCTTATTTGTAGTTTCAAAGGCAAAACTTCTAAGGCGACATACAAAACATATATAGCAAGTTGGGGGAAAGCACATAACAAGAAAAGGCTCAAATATACCCCCTTTAAACAAACAAAAAACATGTAATTAGCATGACTAACACATACTATTTAGGGTCTGATTAATACTAAACATGAAAGAACTTAAAGGTTGGGGCAGACTGATTTATTACATAATTCAGATAGGAAGCCCGACTCAGGCCTGCCTGCTGGTTGTAGTTATTAACAGAAACTGATTTAGTTTAAAACTTTAACCTAAGGCTTGCCTAAGTGTTGGGCAAGGATCCTATAGGCATGGTATCTATTGAATTCAGGAAGCAACGAAATAATAAGGTTTGAAACATGCTGGTTAAAATGAGTAGTCAGATTATTAAAAGAAAGGCAAGTTTTAACGAAGGTTATAAGTTCTGCAACTGATAGTACCCGTTATTACTGATTTTAGCTCTATGCATGAATGAAGCGGCTCAGATTCGAGTAGGAATTCCTATAGACATGCTTTCTACGCGTAATTGATTTTAAGCCTTTGCAGACATGGTATAAAAAATGCAGAGGACTCGTTTTTAAACCTATGAACATGATGCCTAGGTGCGAGAATTTGTTTAAGACATATGAACATGATATCTAGGTGCATTTGAATGTTTAAGCCCTATGAACATGATATCTAGGTGCGAAAAATTTGTTTAAGACCTATGAACATGATATCTAGGTGCAGTTGAATGCTTAAGCCCTATGAACATTATATCTAGGTGCGAAAAATTTGATTAAGATCTATGAACATGATTTCTAGATGAAAATGGATATACAGAATTTAGAAGGACCTATAGGCATAATTTCTATATGCATATGCATATGCAGATTTTCAAATACCTATAGACATGGTATCTACCCTTTATGCATACATGGTCACCCGCCCTTTTTCACTAACCATCCCCAAGAGTTTATTACAAATTATTACAGCCTGTAATAAAAATAAAAAAATACATCAGGAAATATAAGTAAAAGTACAACCAAAGGAGAGCCTGATTCAGACTTCATGTCTGAAATATGAGGTAAACCAACTCCAAGAGATCATGATCCAAAGCCTCTCTCCCATTTGAGTGTGTCAAAGTTCCCTAAGAGCCTCAATGGGACTCCGGGCAATGCTTACACCCAAATGTATTATTAGAACAGGGACAAATGCAGTGTGGAAGGGCCCGCCCTCGTGTGTCCAAGTTCAAAGGGAACTCAAAGGGTCCCAAGGCAAGGCTCACAAGAGGGGGGGGGGCAGAAGTTAGAGACTAGGAAAGTGTGCAAGTGCAGAATAGAATGCTAAAAGGGGAAAGGGAAAGGAAACAGCCACAAGTAAGCACACGTAAGGGGTTCAGGGGAATAGGGAGATGGTAAAGAGCCTATTGCTTAGGCAAGGGCAGACTTTAGGCATGCCCAGCAATGGAGAGTGCTAGCACACCTATAAGCCTGCCAGAACACATACTATTAGAGGCTAAGATCCCAGGGGATCAAGTTTGATTCATGGACAATAACTTGCAGTATTGTCATGCCTCAAACCATAGCTTAAACACATAGGGGGTAGGGGTTTTGGATTCATAGTAGAACAGGCAGAAAGAAACCAGCATACTAGAGTAAGTGTGGAACTATACATAAGCAGTAAGTAGACATGGATATAAAGATAGTAAATAAACACATTGTTGTGGTGCTGAAAACCTTAAATCAGGACATACCAGTTTCAAAGAAACAAATAGAGAGGAAGCAAGCAACAGGTCTTGTAAACAGGCCACAGTACAAGCAACAAGAGAGAATACTTTTGAGTGTAAGTGTAAGTTAAGAAAGACTACGAGTGATAGATGTTTTGTTAATGAAAGAGTCGCGTATTTATAGTGTGAAAAACAGGCAGATAAGGTAAGAAAACAATTAAGGAACTGGGTATCAATTAAAGTCAATTAGTGCAAGACTTCCTTTAATTAAGGAATTCAAACTTAAAAGGTAATGAGCAAGAAAATTATTTAAGGAAAGAGATCAAACAAGCATCTTGTGCAAAGCAGGCAATTAGGGGTAAATACATAGGAGTTTATTTAAGGGCAGAATTTTAGAATACACGGTTACATAAATAAGGTAGACAATCAATTAGTAGATAGTTAATCAAGCAGTCAGAGATTTGTAATCACTGGTCCATGAATGAACCAAGTCAGAAAAGCTAAGGAAAGTTTTTGACTCAAATCGAGTAACAGGGAAATCAACAAATAAGGAAAGAAATCAATCAAACTTATACAAAGGAAGTCTAAAATTAATCAAAATTGAAAGCCATTTTAGAGGGGAGTTCAGCACATATAAAGAGCACACAAACATGCTAAACTGAATTTAGGGCAAAGAAAACGTCATGCCATTGCAAAAATGGTAGTCACATAGGTCAGCAATGTAGAAGAGAGATAGTATCAAATAGCATACAACGGGTCTAGTATAAGGACCTTAGAAGAGTTTAGTAGAGAATCAAAATTGCTTAAAGAAACAGAGGTTGAAACAAAGATTTCAAGACTCGGTTGAGCAACAGATGAAACAAATTCAGAAACTCGAAATAGTTAGGGTTTCTGAAATCCAACAATTTCAAAGATGAGGAGCAAGCATATCACATAGCCAATGGTCTCAAAACTCGGATAAACCCCCAAATTCTAGGGTTTTTACTATCAATCGAGTGCAGAGATGAGAGGACAAGTAATCAAGGAAAAAGATACTAATCAAAACAGGTTCAGAGGTCTCAGAAAGGAACTGAGACCTTTAACATGCTCTTTCAGTAGCAGGAACTCATGAGAAGCATAGCAAAAGAACAACATGCAATACACAGTAGAAGAACTCAAAGAAACATAGTAGAAGAAACTAATAAGAAACAGTAGAAGAAACGTATAAAGAAGCATGGTAGAAGAAACTTAATAAGAACATAGTAAGAGAAACATATAAAACACAGTAGAAGAAACTGATAAGAACATGGTAGAAGAATCTTAACAAGAAACATAGTAGAAGAAACACACAAGAGAGAGAAAAAAAAATCAGAGAAATATCTAAATAACTCAGAACCCTAGATAGAAAAAAATATAAAGGTTTTGAAAGCATAGTTTTTGAAAGAAATATCAAGAAATCATTTGAAAGTTAGGGAAAATGCGGATCTAGCATAGATTTAAAGAAAACGGAAGAACCTCAAAAGCTAGGGTTTCAGAGGAACCCAAACGGTGAGAGAGGCTTGGATAGTCGTTGATCTAAATAGGAGGGATCGAGGTCAAGCTCGAACAAACATGGCTTGCCGGAGCAAGGCCGGAGATGGCCATACAACTTGAATCAAGCAAGGTCTGGACCCAGCTTCTTCGTGGTCAGGCCTTGAAACTTCAGCAACCAAGCGTGTAGGAACCATAGAAGGCTGGTAGGTGGTGAGACCACCATGGATTCAGGCCAGGAGGTGGCCGGAGAAGGCGCGTGAAACTCATCGGAGCGGAGGGGAAGGGGGAAGGTTCTAGAGAGAACCAGAGATAGAGATGAGAGTCGGTCGAGTGAGGAATAAGAGGGGTTTGTCGGGGAGTTGTTTGTTTGATTTGGTAAGACCGAATCTGGACCGTTGCTCAAAATTGATCAACGACCAAGATTTAATCCGGATTGGGTCGGGTAGGTTTAGGATTTGGGCTTGGGTCTTTGGGATGGTGTAATTAGGGGATATGGGCTGGTTTAATTAGGCTAGATTAGAAAGCCAAATCTGGCTATAAGTTAAATTGCCTTTTTTCACATTTAATTTATAGAAAATAGTAAATAAATTTCTGAAAAATTAACTGAAAGCACTAAAAAGATTTATAATATATAATTATCAATTTGAAAATATAAAATCCCATTTTATAAACATGAGACAAATTTGAACCTAAAAATGGCTAATATTGCAATTATGCAATTTTATCCTTAAAACATAATAAATAGATTTGTAAAGTATGTAAAAAATATCATAGCTATATTTTAGTATAAACACGAGAATCCAATAAATGAATCACCAAAAATGATAATTTTGGGGACAATTATTGGATTTTTCTTGATAAAATAGGGCAGTAAATTGGTTTAAAAATCTTTGAAAAATTAGGGAAAAATGATGTAACCTTGGGATATACTTATATATGCATATATAGGCTATTATTTTGCATATTTAAAAAAATACAAGGAAAAATTGGGTATCAACAGCTGCCCTTCTTTACCCGGGAAGGATGAAAGAGTTGTCAGGTAAAGATATGATGGCCAATTTT
Organism: Nicotiana attenuata; assembly: GCF_001879085.1. Lineage (NCBI taxonomy): Eukaryota > Viridiplantae > Streptophyta > Magnoliopsida > Solanales > Solanaceae > Nicotiana > Nicotiana attenuata. Next base: position 977,046 of record NW_017670315.1, read on the forward strand.
GACCGAACGAAATGGTTTGAAGAGGTTTGGCCGTGCTCTGGCTTCGGAGATGCCTACATATCCCTGGTTTTACAGGAATCAGGCCATATGTAGTTCAGGATCCATCGGCGGAGTATGCTGATGGAGACTTTTCAAGCACGGACGCAATATTCAGGATAGGGCTGGGGGGAACTGGAGCGGAATCACTCCGATCGAGATGGTTGTTGCTTGCCGGTTTTCTTGCAAATAAACAAATACAGACATATATTGTGCATAGATTTAAACGTGATGCAAGTTCACGTCGGACCATGAATGTTGTCTTTGGACGGTTAGGATGACGTCCTCAGACCATGATGTCCCGGGCCGTGAAGCATATAATAATAAATGATTCGCAAGCAATGAAATGATGCTCTCGAGCTATGAGGATGATGCCTCCGAACCATGATGCCTTTGAATAATGATAAGTAAAAGATTAAAGGGATCCTCAGGCCATGGCATGGTGTTCTCGGGTTATGCAAATGGTGCCTCTAAACAATGATGCCCTCGGATAATTTGGAGATATTTCAGCCCATCAGATGCTGCGTTTGGCAATCTTTCAGCCCATGAGATGCAATTGGTGGCGCTCTTTTAGCCATGCAAATGTAAATAAGGTGTCGGTCTTTCAGCCATGCGAATGTAAATGAAGTGGCGATCTTTCAGCCATGCTAATGTAAATGAAGTGGCGATCTTTCAGCCATGCAAGTGTAAATGAGGTGGCGATCTTTCAACCATGCAAGCGTAAATAAAGTGGCGATATTTTAGCCATGCAAATATAAATGAGGTGGCGATCTTTCAGCCATGCAAGCGTAAAATAAGTGGCGGTCTTTCAGCCATGCGAATGTAAATGAAGTGGCGATCTTTCAGCCATGCGAATGTAAATGATGTGGAGATCTTTCAGCCATGCAAGTGTAAATTAGGTGGCTATCTTTTAGCCATGCAAGCATAAATAAAGTGGCAATATTTCAGCCATGCAGATGCAGAAGGAGACAGTGTTTAGTCTCGGAAGGCAGAACGGTAGCCTTATGCAATGCAGAAAATGCAGATGGAGACAGTGTTTAGTCTCGGAAGGCAGAATGGTAGCCTTATGCAATGTAGAAAATGCAGATGGAGACAGTGTTTAGTCTCGAAAGGCAGAATGGTAGCCTTATGCAATGCAGGAAATGCAGATGGAGACAGTGTTTAGTCTCGGAAGGCAGAATGATAGCCTTATGCAATGCAAAAAATGTCGATGGAGATAGTGTTTAGTCTCGGAAGGTAGAATGGTAGCCTTATAAAATGCAGGAATAAAAATGAAGTGGCAAATGGTAACAGAGTTTCTTAGCTGATAGTAAGTTACGATGTTGGGATCGCTGGAGATATTGTAATATAGGGGATATCACTGGTGTGCTTGGATGACCAATACCAGTAAGGGTAACAATCCTGAGAGTTGTATTCATGACTAATGTTCGTCTTGTGGGTGTGTAGTATGCCAGATGCTTTCGCAACCCAGATGCCTGCATCCAAAGAAAAATCGTGAGTTTTGTAGAGGGGAGGTTAGTTTGTATCCCTGCTGGCCTTGCTTGACCTATTCGGCTTTGATCTGGTGATACGGTATGTATCATTGGGGTAGCGTTGCTGAACAAAGCGATTTTGATAATAAACATGCATGAGTTTGTAAAAAAAATATGACACAAGTATATATTTAAGAAATAGCTTTTAGATGAACTGACGACTATGACGTGGTTCAGGACATTGCAACCTCTCCTGCTTCGGAATTTTGAGGGTCCTCCTCAAAATTCCGCCCCAGTTTAATGGGTTGATGCTTCTGACGGCTGCTTGCGATGACTGGCTGAAGCTACTTCAGAATTTTGAGGGTCCTCCGTCGAAAAATTCTGCCCTAGTTTCCAAGTTGCGGGGGGGGGGGGGGGGGGGTAGGTGGAATGAAAGTTTATTGATTTGTGACCCATAAGGCTGCCTACGTAGTCCCCTCTTAAACGGGAATCAGGTTAGACGTAGTTCGAATTACATCATATAGGAAGGCATAGAGATTACACATAGTAGCGCTTGACTGCATCTG